>NC_061113.1:74949621-74967117 GCF_002878395.1 Capsicum annuum
CAATATGGAGCTATTATTCGAGAGACCATCAAATGATTTATTCAAATTCAAAAGAGCTATGACAAACAGATATGGAAGATGTTAGGCAATGGATAATGACATTACTTAACCCAGAAAAATAATCTACCGCAAGAGCAATTAAAAAAGGATTTATTTCAGACGGATTACTGACAAGCTATTGTAAAATAATTGGACACAAATATCCAAATCATCAATGTTCAAGATGTAATGGAGAAGATAACATTATTCCAGAAGTACACCTAGAATAAAAATCAAGAAGATGAACATGCTAGCTGGAAAGATAAGATAAGAAGCAACAGAAACGACGAGAAGACACCAATGGAAGAAGAAAAGATATAAAATTATTTATGTAAAATTGTTAGAATTGTTAGTTTTTATTGTATAGACTTTTCTTTTTTAGCCTCCTAGCATTTTTTTAAAGGCTATGGCACTAAATTTTTATTGTATAGACTTTTCTTTTTTAGACTCCTAGCCTTTTTGACTTTTCAAAAGGCTATGACACTTAGGATTCTAGTTTTAGAATTTTTTAAACGTGTAAAGACTCATGTAAGGACTTTGTAAAGATATTCATTCTATAAATGAAAGAAATCGAAGGCATTGCAAAGCAAACCTTCATGTGTTGAAGCAATACTCTCTCCAGTCCACAATAAATATTTTGCTCAGATAATTAAAAAACAGACATATTTCAATGGAAAAAGTTATGGAGGAACAAACTTCAAAAATATCAAAACTACCCGAACAGGTATATTTATTTATGATTATGAATAGCTAAATTCATAATTCCCAACAATCATGATATGATAAAATAAATTCATATTAGTTACTTTATAGTAGAATTATTCGAAGAATAATAAGTTAAGAAGTTTATTAGCAAAGTGGAAACGGAGAAAAATCACTAAGAACTATGCCATCCTAAAGGTGAAACTAGTGAGGCAAGAAGCCGTGACGGGGAGGAACCAGAGTAGAGGCGCTATTTAAGGGAAAAAGTATCCAAATTACCATGCTAATAGTGACCGAAGAACATGTTATTTAAGAATAATCTAGTATATAGTAATCTAAGATGATCATATTTTATTATGTACATAGTTGAAGGGAATATTTTGAAAAAAATAATTTTATGAAAATGAATAATTATTTATCTGATGTAATGGTAGATAAATTCAAAATACTTATTTTGTATGCACTTAAAGATATAAAAGTAGTAGATATAAGAAAAATCATATTAGAAAAAGCATTTGGTAAATATTACATGACTAGAGTAAATTATATACCATACCTACCTAACTACTCTTACAAATACTTACCATCATAAATTACATAGAATTTTTAGAAAAAAGATATGAGAAACATACAGTTACTGGAAAAATAGATGAAAATAAATATAAACAAATACATGGAAAATAAAGATATAAAATATATAGAATTTCTTAATAAAAATATGCAAGAACTACTAAGGCTAAAACAAACAACTACAAAAAGATCAATTTTAAAAGATAGATCATCTACATTATCTTAAAGTTTTAATCTTATATATACTTAAAGATATAGAAATTATAGATATTAAGAAAATAATATTAGAAAAAGTAATAGACTATGAAATTGAAACCATAAATTGGATAGAACAGTTATACCAAGAAATTTACCCAGAAGGATATTATTCAAATTAAAAGATGTTAAAATATATTAGAAAAACTAGAGAAAATCAAGATAATCTAAATAAAGAAATTAATTATAGAAACCGAATTAGAAAAATAATGGAGAATCTAAAAGAAAAATTAATATGGATAGAAGAAACCTTAGAAAATTTAGAAAAAAGTACATGTGATAGTCTATATAATTTAAAAAACTCGCTACGAGAAGAACAACACAAGATAATAAATAACATTGAAAATCTAAAATTAGATATACATTACAGTACAGTTAGGATAAATTATTATACAGAAATTTGTAACTTTGCAATTACTACAGGATAAAATAATAAATCAAACAAATTAATGAATACGTCTTACGAAAAGAATAAATCATTAAAAGATATTGAAACAAAATTTAAGAAATATCCACGCACAAAGAAAAATAGATTCATTAGATATATAATAAATCTATTTCATAAGTTAGTTATCCCCTATATCCGCACTCCCTACAAATGTTGACTTACTTATGTACTTTGCGTAATGCCATACACAAAATTTAAAAAATAACTTTATTTAAAATGCACGTGACATTTGATTACTGGTCCAAAATTCTGACGTTTTTCTTGTATAAAAAAAGACCTCCGGAAGTTAGTTATTTCCGCTAAAACTAACTTTGAAAAGTGAGTGAATTATTTAATTGGGGTCGAAGTGTAAATTTGGACTTGTAATAAAAAGTAACGTGAATTTTAAATAAATTTAAAATTTAAAATTTAAGGTTGACCGTTTTACAAATTATGTGGATGAAAAATATATTTAGATATTTTGCAGATTGTCCTTTTCCCTAATATAAATTAAAATTAGATAATCTAGCAAGCGTTAAACAATGACCAAGACTCTCTTCCCCACTACAACGATTCCCGCACTTAGATAATTTCAAAATTGGGATAAGTGGGAAACCGTATTCAAAGTTAATTCATAACAGTTTATTACTCGCTAGTGCTACATTCGCAATTTTTTTTTTTTTTTCATAAGATACTTATTAAGAAAATAATATGATATGATTATTTTATCATACAACCCTTATTAATTGATATTTAGAATAATATGTTTTGACAATGATCTAGAGAATAAATAATTAATGTCAAAAACAAAATAGGAAAAATTCTCGTTCTTTTTTGATATGTTAAAAGTGACAATAAAAATTAAAATTTAATTAACAAAATGTAACAAGTAAAAGTAAAGGGAGAGACTGTGCTCTATTGCAGTAGGTTATTTATTCTACTTTCTGGGTTATCATATTTGGTAAAATCGACACTTGATAATTGATATGGTAACTTCATTAAGGAACCCGCTTATCTTTCGTATATATCTAATCTTACATACAAATCATATAAATAATCAAAATCACTCTTCTCGAGTTCTGAAAACTTTAGTCTGGATATATTTCGGTGACAATTAAATTTTTAAGTGAGCCATCACTAGTGATTGTGATCCATTAGTGTGGGGGATTAGACTTTATTCCTACCACGTCTATTGAAACAAAAAATTACAAAGTTAGAGAGGGACATTGTTGCACTCTATTTCAAACTTGTCAAAATAGTTCACAATTTTATGGCTGTATTTTCTCCAATTTTGAAAAAAATTAGAATTACAACCTAATTTTAGGATAATTAGAAAACATATTTTTTGAAATGTAAATTTTAGAAGTTTGTGAAACTAGTGAGATTCCATGTAAGAGTTTCATTTATTTTAAAAGGAAAGAGATAAAGTATTCTTCAAAATCTATCGAAAGATATTACTTAAACTTTGTTTAAATATACTAAAAAGGATCACCTATTTAATTTTACCTTATTTTAAAAGAAGGGTGAAGAAATAGAAGCAGCTAAATCAAGTATGATACGAAAGACTGACAAAATAGATTATCGTGATTAAAGAGTATTAATACGATGTATAAAGAGTAAAGGTACATGTGAGTAAAATAATAAATAGATGATGTATGGGGTTCATATCACATTAAATATGTGAGAACGAAAATAGCGTATGGTATGTAAAGGATATATATGGTGTATATAAGGTATATGAAAAATATATTTAGATTTGTAAAGAGTAACGTATGAAGCATTGTATATAAATGCAAGGAAGTATATATGATGTATAAAGTAGTATATATGATACAGAGAGTAGTGTATACATGGTGTATATAATGATAGGGAGCAATATATGCATATGAGATGAAAAGGTATAATAAATGCAGTAAGGTAGTTAGTGAAACTAATATAGTGCATTTCGTAAGGCAAAATAATGTTTGGTAACTAATATAGTGCATTTCGTAAGGCAAAATAATGTTTGGTTCCGTCATCTTGAAGAAAGTCTTTGGGCTTGGCCCAATTTCTGTTAGAATAATATTTGGAAGTTGGCAATTTAGTTAGGGAAAACTACATAGGGAAAAGTACATAACAAATCTAAGCCCTTAATTATACTCTCTTCGTTTAAAAAAGAATGATCAACTTTGACATGACATAAAGTTTAAGAAAATAAAGAAAACTTTTGAATCTTATGGACTTAAATTAAAGTAGTGTCAAATGTACCAAAATGTCCTTTAATCTTGTGGTCCTAAACATGCCATGTGAAAAGTTAAAATTAAAGCATTGCCAAAAACAAAAAGAGGTCATTTTTTTTTAAACGAACTTAAAAGGAAAGTAGAACATTCTTTTTGAAACGAAGGGAGTATCACATAATAGTATTTTAAGATAATTACGTAGCACAATAAAAATAACAATATTTTAGTAGGTCCTCATATTGTCAATACTTACCCCACCCATTTTCCATGCCCATATTTCAACCATTTCCTTTTATCTTTATCTCTCTCTTACTTTACCTTTATTTATGAAATAAAAGTTTGATTACAGATTAATTCTATCCTTCCCCCTCTTCTCTCTCTTCCTCCATGATTGAGAGAACAATATTCTTACTTTTCCTCTCAAACCCTAACTCTCTCTCACTAGCAAACCCACCCCTTTTCTATCTTCTTCCTCCTCTCTTTGACCCATCATACCACCGGCGAAACCACCAGAAAACAACCATTCATACACTGGCAACATGCACCCTTTTGATTTTTTGAAAAACAGTAGTTCAAACACCAGAAAACCACAATGAAACAACTGTCAAGCAATTCATAACTCCATTAATCCGGCAGTGATATTTCATTTATGTGTAGTTTTAATAGTGACGGGATTGAGATTTCTTACAAATATAAATCAAATTTCATTTTATTTTTGTGGTGGTTATGACAGTTTCATGGTGGTTCCAATAGTTTCTTGGTGGTTTCGGGGTGGCTTAAGTTTTATATCTATAATTTTAATTGTTATTTGTATTATGAATAATTCATATTTGTATTAACGTTCGCTGCATCATTTATGTTTTTGTGTTCGTTGATAAAATTATATTTGTTAATATAACTAAAACCATTCAAATGCAAATGATTTTTTTGTACAATCTATTTTTGTTTGATGCACTTATATTTAAAAAAACTATTTTGTACTTGTATTTATTGTTGGTTGTATATTATATTTGTAGTTTTATTTGTTTTATTTATATTTGTATTCTATTTCATTAATGCATATGTATTTTAATATAAAGATATGTTTTCTGCATTTATATTTATAGTTGGCTGCATACTATATTTGTATTTGTAGTTTTATATGTTTCATTTATTTGTATTTATATTTGTAGTTGACAGCATCATTTGTATTTTAAAATAATTAAAATAGTACGGTTGATTCCCTTTCTATGAATACTTGTATTTGTTATAGACATATAAAATTCGACGGATTAAATTCATACAAAATTTGGATTTAATTCACGATTATTTGGGTTAATTAATCAATTTGGGCCTTACAAATTAGTTGGTCCATTTTATCAAATTCAAGATCAAGGTCCATTACACTTTGGAGCCCAAACCCATGCCATATGTTAGTGTGACTCGGCTCTCACATCAAATCGAAGACCAACCAGACGACGCCACATGTACAAATGATGTGAAAATCTCATTCAAATTCAAGAACTAGTTGAAAGTTGCCAAGTATCAACGTGACACATTTTGGCCAATCATAAGCAACCAGGCCTATTCTCTGAAGTCTACAACTATAAATAGGGGGTAACATAACATGCTAGAAGGACATTTTGAAAAGAGGACATTCTGAAAAGAGGACTTTGACAAACATTGACAACGTCGGCATTGACTATCAAGTTCTTGTAAAGAGCAATCAACCGAGTTCTTTCCAGAGATTATTCCAAAGTGACAAAATACTTTTTGATATTTTCAGTGATTGAAATATGTCTATAGGAGTCCAAGTCATCTAATGATTCGAGAAAAACGCAACTGAAGACCCTTAAATTATTTCTATATTTAGGAGAGAAGAATCAAGAGAGTTACGGAATTGTACTCACAAGATTCATCAATAAAAAATAATTTTTTTCTTTTATTTATCTTTGCTTGCAGTTAATTTTCAGCACTACGAAAACTTATTACGAACAAATTTCAGCACGCCCAGTGGGACCAGTTCTGCTCTTCATCTCTTGCTTCTGCAAATCGAAAACTGCAAATTAAACTATTGCGATGGAATTCGAAAAAACAAATGATGTTACATGCAAGGGTTCTACTGTTGCATCTACTGACCTCAGTCTTGTTGGACTAATTACTCACCGAAAGTTCAAGGCTAGTGGCCTGGATGAATCTAATACTTCACTTCTTTGAAGGTAGTGAAAAACAACAACTCTCATGTGACGAATGCTAGGGGCAATCTTGCATCTATGTTCTTTGGCAAACTTTCTCTAATCGGATCCAACTTTGGTGAACCTGAAGATTAAATGGATTCGCCAGTTTCAACGAAGATCAATACCTTAATGGATGACTCAACTGACATGGATGAGAAGTTTTCAATGATGAAGCAAACTATTGATGCTCTAAAGAAGTCGGTTGACGATAAGAATCTTCATATTTCTCAACTTATGAACAAACTGAAGGCCTATGAACCAGGAGAGTCGAGTCACATCCCTGCTTATCCACTCGATTTTACTCCATAGGACAAAGATGTTAAGGAATTACCTGCTAAGTCAAAATTTTAGAAGGAGAAATAATCTGTTTTGGTTGCGGCTTTATCTGTCCAACAATTTCAAGACATGATAACAAACACCATCAGGGCTCAATATGGTAGAGCACCACAGAGTTTATTGTATTACTCCAAGCCTTACACAAGATGAATTAATTGTCTACCCATGACAACGAGCTATCAACCACTAAAGTTGCAATAATTTGATGGCAAGGTAAACCCAAGGCAACACATTATCCACTTTATCAAAACATGTGGCAACGATGGAACATATGGCCATCTCTTGGTCAAACAGTTTGTTCGTTTATTTAAGGGGAACACATCTGAATGGTATATTGACTTGGAGCATGAATCAATTGATATTTGGGAGCAACTCAAGAAGGAATTTCTTAATTGATTTTATAGCACCCGATGAACTGTGAGCATGATAGAGTTATAGGGAACTAAGAAAAGAAACGATAAGCCTGTAACGGATTACATCAATTAATAGAGATCATTAAGTTTGGACCGCAAAGATCACCTTTATAAATATCTATGATAGAAATGTGCATTCAAGGAATGCAATCAAACCGCGAACATTTGAAGATCTTGCTACATAACACACGACATGGAGTTAAGCATCGCAAGTCATGGAAAGGCATCCTCTTTTATTGACCCGATAAAAGAAACAAAAAGAGTTTAAAAAAGAAATGACCTCAAAGACTAAAGAGTCTATGGCAGTGAAAGCAACTTTTGTGAAGGTCAAAACCAAGCAAAAAGTGAAGGAAGATGAAGCCTCGAGGTAATATCCAAGAGAGGATAAATGTCATCCAACCTTAAAAGAAATAAAAGCTAAGGTTTATCCATTTCTAGATTTAGATGTACCTATGATACTGAATGAATTGCTAGTTAAGAAAATCATTGATCTTCCTGAATCAAAAAGGCCGGACAAAGGTTTGCAGTATCATCACATCATTGGCCAACTAAATGAATTCCCGTTGGGTCGCATCATGTTGTGCTGTAATTTTCTTCACGGATGACCATTTATTGCTAGGGTCTAAACTATATAACAAACCTTTGTTTGTGGCAGGGGCTATTCGAGAACTACATCTCAATCGAATATTGATCGATGGTGGCTTGGCAGTCAACATCATGCCAAAGACAGTGCTCAAAAGGATTGGAACCTCTATTGATGAATTTTACAAAAGAAACATAGCG
Organism: Capsicum annuum; assembly: GCF_002878395.1. Taxonomy (NCBI): domain Eukaryota; kingdom Viridiplantae; phylum Streptophyta; class Magnoliopsida; order Solanales; family Solanaceae; genus Capsicum; species Capsicum annuum. Next base: position 74,957,582 of record NC_061113.1, read on the forward strand.
ATTCAAGGCTTCAACCAAGGAGGACAACGAGCCATGTGAAATATTCATGTAGGATTATCCACTGGCAACATGAAATCAAACATTTTGATTCATGTTATAAATTCCAAAACTTCAAACAACTTTCTTCTCGAATGCCCCTGGATGCATGAAAATGGAGTGGTGTCATCTACTTTACATCAATGCATAAAGTATGTAACGGATGGTGAAGTAGTCAAAATTAATGTGGATATCAATCCTTTTACTGAGACAGAGTCATACTTTGTAGATGAAAAATTCTACTTGGATTTTTGTGCATTGGGTATGGAGAAACCAACAATAGCCAACCCAGCTAATGTTGTTTTAAAAGAAGTGGAAGTTTCACGGGCTGCTGTGAAGATACCTAAGGGGAGAATTGAAAAATTCTCCACTAAGCTTTCATCATCTGAAAGAGACATGCAGATGAAGATGCATGAAGAACATCTAATTTTTCGCTACATCCTGCATGAGCATGGAAAGGATGGACAACCCTTGTTAGAAGTATGTACTTGACAAAGCCACCCTCCAAGGAGAGAAATGAGCCATAAGGCATTCCAAGATTTAAAGGAGATTATGACTGTCCCAGTTATACAGGTCCCATCTATCACGACTGAGCTTTCAGAAAGAAATACTTTGGCTCATAAGATAAAAGGTCACTTTGATGAGAAAGCCTTTATGCTACTTGAAAAATTAGGTTATGACTTCTCCAATCCTACAAGGCTAGCTGAGCTCAAAGATGATGTCACTGGTGAGAAGTACATTGTCATACAAAGGCACAAATAAAGTTGAGAAAGCAAGGGCATTACGTTGCCACTCCTAAGTTTGTCTTGGGATTTGAATTATCGGAACCTCTTCGAATTTCTACTAAGAAGGGAAAGAAAATAATTTCATCACATTATGACTCAGTAGAAAAAGATGAGGAATCAAAAGATAACAAAATGCCATAACAAACTTCTGTGTTTGAATGCATAGGAAGATTGACACCTCGCATCTCTATATTTAAAAGATTAGATTGCAAGGACAAAAGTAGAGCCTCTAACAAATGGAAGGAGAGGCCGACACCTCAAGAACTGTTGTCTTTTATTATTTAGGAACCATAAGAAAATCATTAGCACAAAAAAGGTTGTTAGAGAATGAAAAATAAGGTTTTTTTGAAAGAATCATTGACAAAGGCATTTATATTATCTTTCCATCACGTATGAAGAGAAAGACTGGGTTGTTAGTCACCACAGATGGTTTGCTAAAAGTGAAAAAAGTTCAATTGTGTTCACTAACCACTTTTATGGAGAGACAAAGAAAGAGCAAGAAGCTATCACGACAATCAAAGAAAGTCAATTGGAAGATTCAAACTTTGTCCAGGCATCCTATCACATAACAGTGTAAGAAGGTCCATACTTTGATGGTGTAGATGATGATGTTCAAGAGGCTCCACCCCAACTGGAGGACGACATACAATCAATCATAGATGAACTCAAAGAACTTAATCTCGGCACTCTAGAAGATCCGTGCCCAACATTCATTAGTGCACTTCTTACACCGTAAGAAGAAAGAGACTACTTTAAGTTATTAGTTGAGTATAAAGATTTCTTTGCTTGGTCGTACCAAGAAATACCAAGCCTTAGTCCTAGGGAAGGTATTCATCATTTGGTGATAAAAAAGGGGGCACTTGCTATAAATCAGTCATAATGAGTGTTTCATCCCGAGTTGGTAACACAAATTGAAGTAGAGGTCAATAACCTTATAAAAGTTGGATTTATCCAAGAAATAAAGTACCTATCATGGATCTCAAACATTGTACCTGTCAAGAAGAAGAATGGTCAAATACATTCCTGTGTTGATTTTCGAGACTTGAATAAGGCATGTCCAAAAGATGATTTCCTGATACCAATCATAGAGCTCATGGTTGATGCGACAACTGGACATGAAGCTATGACATTTATGGATGGATCTTTTGGATATAATCAAATCAGAATGTATCCAAAGGACGAAGAATGCACTGTATTTTGAACTCTAAAAGGGATATATTATTACAAGTTTATGCCTTTTGATCTAACAAATGCGACTGGAACCTAACAACGTGCAATGCAAAACATTTTTGATGACATGTTACATAAGAGGTTGGAATTTTACGTTGATGACTTGGTGGTAAAGATAAAGTGTAGGGACAACCATCTTAAAGACCTTCACATTGTTTTTGAGAGGTTAAGAAAATTTGACTTGAAAATGAACCCACTTAAATATGTATTTAGGGTTACTTCCGGAGATTTTTTTGTCTTTATTGTGTGTCGTCATGGAATTAAAGTTGATTCCATTAAAAAAATGCCTGATCCAAAAATCTTGAGAGATCTCTATAGTCTACAAAGTAATTTGGCATTCATTCGAAGGTTCATCTCTAACTTGGCTGAAAGATGTCAACCCTTCAACCATCTAATGAAACTATATGCACCTTTTCACTGGGACTAATCATGTCAAAATGTTTTGAAAGCATCAAAAGATACTTGTTGAATCCACATATATTAGGGATGCCAATTCTCACAGAAGGCCTGGAACACATTCTCATTATGGTCATATGTGAAAAATGTAGCAAAGATGGCATCATAAGACTTGTTGTACTCCAAGGTCTCTTTATTATAGGCAAGAACATCTTTTATCCACTCCCAGTAGCCAGATGTATATCGAACCTCACCAAATCCATAGGGACGAACAGACCAACTTCTAAGGCTCCCATTATGGATATGAGAGCCTGCAACATCAACATTTTAATGGGTAGAAGATTTCAAAGGAGATATTTTTCAGTCATAAATTTGCCCAAAAAGTTGTCCATGACGTTCTTAGTTTCTGTCGTTGACCATTCTATGAGATGGAGGGAAGTTTCTAGAGGCTTTATAACAAGAGGGAAGGCGCCAATCATGGGAGGATGAATTTTCAAAGTGAGGGCTTTGGCATGCGATTCTGGTTTGCTTTCCACGATCTCAAGGCAAGGGTGTAGAGTTTCACAATCGTTGAAATAGGTCATTGTTGGGGACCAAAAACACCCTACACCATTCCTAAAGATTAAGAAAGAAATAGAGAGTAACCATTATGGACACACAAGTTGGGTAAAATCAGAAAACAAGAGAACCTGAAGTTGAGTGTTAAAAAAAAATTAAATATAGAAACACAGGTAAACTTGTCCGCAAATATTTGTTAGTTTCTATTCCTTATTTATGGTTACAATAAGCATAATTATAAAACTTGGTTTGGTCACAACTACTTGTTGTTACTTATTAAAATCAGTGCGAATAGACAGTTTCCATAAGTTTGAAAGAATTAGGAAACACAACATCTAAGTAGGTTGAAATACACTTAGATTAATTATTGATAATGATTGTTTGGTGCTTCCCACAAGTCACGAGAATCATATAACACAACCATTATTCAATGAAGATTATTAATCATAGTGAGAACAACTATAGTTTTACGACATCATTGATATGAAATACTATAACCTTAACTTTGAGTCTTTAAAGCAAGTTGAATTCTTAGCTATAGATTGGTTGATAAAAATCCCCTAATTAAAGGAAACTATTAACTATAATCGGTTAAATCAAAAATAATTTTAATTAACACCATATTCCCTGTGGGATTCGACCCCAACCTAGTTGGGTTATATATTTGATGATGACCGCTTACTTCTCACAAGAGAGGTGTAATTTGGACGTATCAAATTTTGGCATCATTGTCAGGAAATACGATTGTTAATTAGGTATTTTTGTGTTAATTGACTCTTAGTTAAAGTTTCCTAATTTTACTTTTATTTGTTGTTTTTTATAATTTACAGGTTGGCTATTATGCATATCACAAACCTGAAGATCAGGAAGACTATTATTACCGTTCAGCCTAGAACCTCAAATAATTGGAAGTATGGTTGAACAACAAGAATCTATAAGACTGGCCACTTTGGCTAATGCTCAAGTGAACAAATAAAATGCTGGATTACCAGGGCGTGTAATCAATGTGGATGATGAGTATTTGGGTGATGATGAGTTGGTTGATCTTACAAATAGGCGACGTGTTGAAAATGTTATACCAACAAATCAGAATCGGCAAGGAAGAGGTAGAATGGACCAACAACCAATAGTAAAATTTTTCCTCATTTATGAGGATGATGCTGATTTGTATGGAGATGGAGTTACAGGAACAATCATTCAACCACCACTAGCTCCTGGGGTGAAATTCAATATCACCCATACTTTGATCCAACTGCTCAATCTGAATGGAGTTTTTGGTGGATTACCTGGTGATGATCCGAATCTATATTTGGTGAATTTCATTAACATTTGTAAGTCGTTTAATAATCCTAGAATGGGACAAAATGCTATTCATCTAAGATTATTTCCACTATCTTTGTCTGGGGAGGCGACTTTGTGGCTGAATGAGTTGGCACTCGATTCTATAATAAATTGGAGGTAAGTGAAAGAAGCTTTCCTAGAAAGGTTCTTTCTACCTTCCAAAATATTACAGTTGAAGGATAAAATCAGCAACTTTAGGCAATTGCCTAATAAAGCTCTTCATGAGACATGGGTAAGATTAAAAAAGAAGTTGAATTAATGCCCAAATCACATGATGACTAATAAGCATTTGATCAAAACATTATATAGGGCTTTGAATTCAATTACAAAGCCAATTGTAGACAATGCTATAGGAAGAGCTTTCATGGGGCTTACTTTTACTGAAGCTATAAAGATGCTAGAGAAAATGACTAAGACAAGTAGATTTTGTTATACTAGGGCTTCTGAGGTAACCAACAATACTTTTTCCAGTGTAATATCGGCTGAGCAATGTCTGAAAGAAGAGAAACATGATTAAGATATGGATCATATGAAGACACAGATAGATTTTCTCACAAAACACCTACTATCAGGGAAGGTAGAAAAGGTAAAAGCTGTGGGGTCACATAGTAAGGGAACTGAATTAGATTCTAAGGAGGAAGTGAACTATTTGAATAATCAGGGGGTTTTCAAGGAAATTGCTAAGGAAATCAAGGTTAAAACTATTATTACAAGGATAATTATAGAGATCGTGACCAAGGAAACTGGAAGAACAAGACTGATAAGAGTGGGTTATATATACCACTGGGGACTGTGACGATGCCACAAATAATTCTAAGGATGTAAATATAGAATATGATGGCTAATTTATTGAAAGGTGTGGAGTCAACTAATGCTGTAGTAAAGAAGATGAAGAGTGAATTTTCATCCATGAGTTAATTAGTTGACTTACACTCTAAATCTATTAGGTAACTAGAGTAGCAGATAAATCAATTGTCAGCAGCATACAATCAAAGGAAGAGTGGGATATTGCCAATTGATATAGTGTGGAACCCAAGGAATGATAGTTTATGTATGGCTATTACCACTAGATATAGTAAAATGATACCAGGTGCTTGTTTGAGTACACCCAGTATAGGTGATACAGTAGAGTTAGAAAACGAATTAGATGATGAACATCCAGTGGAGTCTAAAAAGCTGAAAAATATAAAAGATCAATCTAAGAAAAAACAAACTGATGAAGTTGAGAAAGTCAAAGGAAAGGAAGTAGAGTCCACTGCAACAAAAATACCAAAGCTACCTCCTTCATTTCCACATAAATTACAGAAGAAGGCAGATGAGACTAAGTTCAGTAAATTCATTACTATGTTGAAGTAATTGACAATGAATATACCCTTAGTTGAGGCACTAGAGCAGATGCCGGGATATGTTAAATTCATGAAAGACCTGGTGACAAAGAACAGAGTAGTGAGCTATGAATCGATGGATAATATTCATCACTGTAGCACTATTGCTATAATATCACTAGTGTAAAAGAAAGCTGATCTAGGAGTATTTACTGTCCTGTGAATGATCAAATCGTTTAAATTCGCGAAAGCCCATTGCTATCTTAGAGCAAGCATAACCTCATGCTTTTGGTGGTTTTTAAATATTTGATTTTGGGAGATCCTACGCCTACTAATATGCGACTACTGATGGCTGACAGGTCGATAAAAAGACTGGTCAAAATTCTTTATAATGTTCTTGTTAAAGTGGCTAGCTTTATACTCCCATCGAATTTCGTAATTCTGGATTGTGAGGTGGACTTTGAAGTACCCATAATCTTTGGTAGACCATTTATAGCGATCGGGAGAGGACTAATTGATTTAGAGTTAAATGCGATAAAATTTAGGCTCAATGATGAAAAGGTCAATTTTTTTGTATGCCAATTTTATGAAGCAATTAAAATAGATGAAAGTTGTTTTAGTGGTTAAGGTGTTCTATGAAGATAAACGAGAAGTACCAGTTGAGAAGAGGTTTAATGTGGAGACATTAGCTGTAGTGTTGATGAATTTTAATAGCCAAGGAAATGATGAGAACAAGGAAACTGTCTATGCATTGACCAAAATAGGGTCGTACTCGTATGATCTTAAGAAACTAGATTTGGACTTAAAGAATTGTCCAACATCACTTGCCAGGCCTTTTATTAAAGAGACACCTGAGTTGGAACTGAAGGAGTTGCTCGTTCATTTGCAGTATATATTTCTGAGAGATGGAAATAGTTTACCAGTTAATATGGCAGTGAATCTGGTGGAGCAATAAGTTGAAGCTCTTATTTTTGATTTAAGGAGCTATAAAATTGCCCTTGGGTAGACGATTACCGATATCATAGGCATTCCACCTGGTATCTATACACATAAGATTTAGTTGGAAGAGGAATTCATGCCTACTATTGAGCACCAACGAAGTTTGAATCCACCATTGCAAATAGTAAAGAAGGAGATAATAAAGTGGCTTGATGCTGGGGTAGTTTATCCAATCTCTGACAGTAAGATGGTGAGCCCTGTGTAGTGCGTGCCTAATAAAGAAGGCATGACAGTTTTAGAAAATAAGAGGAATGAGTTAATTCCACTCAAATCGGTGACTGGTTGGCCGGTATGTATGGACTAAAGGAAGTTGAATTCCTAGATGTTGAAATATCATTTTCCAATGCCTTTCATGGATCAAATGATTGATCGGTTGGTAGGAAGGAGTTGGTACTTCTTTCTTGATGGATAATCAGGATACAATACAATATCGATGGCACCTGAGGACCAAGAGAAAATGACGTTCACGTACCCCTATGGAACCTTCGCATTAATGAGTATGTTGCTTGGATTGTGTATTGCACCAGATACATTTCAAAGGTGTATGATGTCTAACTTCTCAGACATGGTGGAGAACACTTGGAGATATTTATGGATAAATTTTTCATGGTAGGCAAATTGTTTGGCTTGTTCTTAGTGAATTTAAGCAAGGCATTGCATCAATGTGAGGAATTTAATTTTATTCTAAATTAGGAGAAATACCACTTCATGGTGAAGGAGGGCATAGTGTTGGGACATAAAATTTTAGAGAAAGAAATTGAGGTTGATAGAGCTAAGATCAAAATCATTAAAAACTACCTCCTCCTATTCTAGTTAAAAGAGTTCGTAGTTTTCTTGGACATGCAGATTTCTATCGAAGTTTCATCAAAGATTTTTCTAAAATTGCCAATTCTCTTTGCAAGTTGTTGGAAAAAAAGAGCAAGTTTGTGTTTGATGATGACTGTGTGATGGCTTTCCAATGCCTTAAAGAAAAGTTGATTGCTGCACCTATCATCGTAGTGCCTGACTGGTCTAATCCATTTGAAGTGATGCGTGATGCAAGTGGGGTTGCACTCAAAGTTGTTTTAGGGCAAAAGAAAGAAAAGACGTTTCATCCTATTATTATGCTTGTGAGGATTTAAAAGTGCATAAAAGAATTACATTATGAAAGAACAAGAACTTCTGGCTGTCGTATATGCATTTGAGAAATTTTGGGCATATCTTTTGGGAACTAAGGTAGTAGTTCACACTGACCATACAACATTGAGATATCTATTGGCAAAGAAAGATGCCCAGCCAAGACTCATAAGATGGGCGCTATTACTGTAGGAATTTGAGTTAGAAGTCAAATATCGAAAAGGATGTGAAAATCAAGTAGCCAATCATTTTTCCAGGTTAAAAAATGATCAAATGAATATGGAGAAGTGGGAAATTAATGATTCTTTCCTAAATGAGCAGATTCTAGCAGCTACTCTTGATTAGGTGCCATGGTATGCATACTTTGCTAACTTTTTGGCCATTGATATCATCCCAAAAAACCTATAGTTACATAAGAAGAAGAAGTTTCTTCATGTAACATCTTGATTTGCTGAACCGGAATGCTACACGGTGCTCATGACCCCGAGGGACCACAAGCTAACCCATGACTTATATCTATACCTGTATATTGCAAATCAGGATATAATAATGTGGAATACATAAAACTGTAAGGCCATAAGGTTCAACTGAATAAAACAATATGGGTGAAACAACTCAATCTGAAAGCTAATTCAGAACGTAAATCTGAAAGCCTCTAAACTATCTGAATAAGGAGTTGAAGGAACATGTCTCCAACTAACTCCATAAAATTGAACTGAAGAAATAAATAAATTTATCAAATCATATTGTCCTCGAATCAATGAGGACTCACTATGTCTCTGCGACTAGAATGCTACCGCTACTGCTGGGCTGAAGCTCATGTCTCGGAACCTATGGTGTAACATGAAAAGAAAGCAGCATACCGCAAATGCGTTAGTATAACTGGAGTACTGAGTATACAAGGAAGGTAGGCTGAACATAAAGGGTTTCATGCATGAACAATACTGACTGACTAATATGAACGTGGGAGTGCAAACACACATATATAGAAACTGGGACCGTAAATATGTGATAGCACGACCTGTAAGCTAATAAATGGTTTATTGATAACTGTCATGACTGATAATGAAACTGATAACATGGACGACTGTATCTGATAGTCCCGTATATACTAAAATCTAAAGAACACCCTGAGTTCTTTTATTGAGACTGATACTGAAACTGTGGGAAGTAGTGTTTAACCGACATGCCCTATATATGCCATTATGGCTAAGCTGGGGTCCAATCTCTGCCCTGATTGGAGGGGTGTCAATACCATGCCACGGGTAAGGACAGCCTGTGAGTGACCCTTATCTGGCGGGTACTCAATAAGAACGGTGGGAACCCTAAACTGATGGGTTAAGCCACCTCATCAACCCTAATCTGACGGGTTAAGATATCTCAACCTACGCTGGCTACATAGTTCTAGAACACAAGGATGACTACTAAGAATCACACCCTGAACTGGCGGGAGAGTTCCCATCCTTGGGTTCACTCAGCGCTAACCTCTACTCCCATCTGGAGGGACTGGACATGAATAACTAACTGTGCATGACTTAATCTTACTGAATTCCGGTGACTAGCGGAATGTTACTGATATCTGACAACTGACTAAGATCATGAGGTTTTCCTAAGTCACATGACTGACAAAAGTCTATGGAATCATAGCTTAAGTTCAGATATCATGAAACACGACATGGCTCTAGGCACACAACTATAGTTTTGGGTACAAGTACCTCCAGGACTCGATAGGAGGAAACTGACACACATG
>NC_061113.1:75867217-76070796 GCF_002878395.1 Capsicum annuum
AAGGTCTAGTTAATGGATCTTCTTAATAAGGGTTTCATTCTCCGTAGTGTTTCTAATTGGGGTGATCCTGTTCTTTTTATGCTTAAGAAAAATAGGTTTTTTCGGTTGTCAGGAATAAGTATTCTTTCCTAAGGATTGATGACCATTTTGACCAATTTCAGGTGCTAGACGTTTCTCTAAAATTGATCTTTGGTCGGTTTATCATTAGTTACAGATTAGGGAGGTGGACATCCCTAAGACTACTTTATGTACCTGGTATGGTCATCTTGAGTTTTGGTTATTTCCTTTGATTTGACTAATGCTCCGACTGTGTTTATGGATATTATGAATTGGGTATTCAAAAAGTTTTTGAATTTGTTCGTAATCGTGTTTATTGTTGATATATTGGAATACACTAAGAATGAGGTAGATCATGTCAATCACCTTCGAGTAGTGTTGCAGACTCTAAAGGATTAGCGATTGTATGCCAAGTTTTCAAAGTGTGAGTTTTGGTTGAATGTTGTGACCTTTCTGGGTTATGTTGTTTCTAGTTTGGGGATCATGGTAGATCCACAGAAAGTTAAGGTGATTATGATATTTCCTAGACCTACAATTCCAACCAATATTTGAAGCTTCTTGGGTTTAACTGGGTATTATAGGAGGTTTGTAGAAAGCTTATCTTTTATTGCTGCTCCATAGACTAAGATAACTAAGAAAAAGGTGAAATTTCTGTGGTCCAATGCTTGTGAGGGTAGTTTTGAGAATTTAAAGGATAAGTTGACTTCTGTAATAGTTTTTACCATACTCAAGGGTACTAATGGTCTTGTTTTTTATCGTGATACATCTCATGTGGGACAAAGTGGTGTCTTGATGCACCTGGTAAGGTTGTGGCTTATGCTTCTAAGTAGATGAAGGTTCAAGAAAGAAATTATCTTACTCATGATCTAGAGTTAGCGACAGTGGTATTTGTTTTCAAAATTTGGCATCACTACTTATATGGAGTGTATGTTGATATCTATTTAAACCATAAGAGCCTACTGTATTTGTTCACCCTAAAGAAGTTGAATAACAGGAAAAGGAGATGGTTTGAGTTTCTTAAGGACTATAATATGAGTCTTCACTACCATACAAATAAGGCTAATATGGTTGTTGATCCTTTAAGCAGGTTATCTATAGGTAGCTTGTCTCATGTGGATGAGGAAAATTGAGGATTGGTGAAGGATATTCACCAGTTGGCTAATCTTGGAATTTGTCTTTTGGATTCTAAGGATGGAGGTATGATTGTTCAAGAGGATATGAAGTCATCTCTTGGCTCTGAGGTAAAGGAAAAGTAGGTTTTAGATCATTTTCTTATGCAGATTAAGGCTGATAAGGGTTAGCAAAACGTTATAGATTTTGAGATTTCTGGTGATGGTATCTTGAGGTACCATGGTAGGTTGTATGTTCAGATATTGATGAGCTTCGAGAGAGAATTTTGGTTAAGTCTCATGAGTCGAGGTATACAGTTCATCCGAGTTTGACAAAGATGTATCGTAACTTGAAGGATATCTATTGATGCAACAACATGACGAAAGATTTGTCCAACTTCATAGATAGGTGTATGGTGTGTCATCAAGTGAAAGTTGAGCACTTGAAGCCTGGTGGCATGCAGCAAGAGATTGATTTGCTTATGTGGAAGTAGGAGATAATCAACATGGATTTTATTACTAGTCTACTGCAATCTCAGAATCAACATGATTCAATTTAGGTCATCATGGACCGGATGACAAAGTCATCGCACGTTTTTACTTTAAAGACAACTTACTCTAGAAATGATTATGCTAAGTTGTTTCTTCAAGAGATTGTGAAATTGCATGGTGTTCTAGTTTCCGTTATTTTTTATTGGGGTACTCAATTCTCTTCTGATTTTTTGCATTTATTTCAAAATGACTTGGGTACATGGGAAAACTTTAGCACCACATTTCATCCTTAAACAGGCGGACAAGATAAAAAGGACCATTCAAACTTTGAAGATATGCTAAGGGCCTGTGTGATTTATTTTAGAGGTAGTTGGGTGGATTAATTTTCTCTCACTAAGTTTGCTTGCAATAATAGTCATCACTATAGTATTGGGATGGCTCCTTTTGAATCTCTTTATGGTAGGAAGTGTAGATTTCCTATTGGGTGGTTTGAGGTTTGTCAGACTAGATTGTTCATTATGTACTTGGTTCACCAGTCCATGGAGAAGGTAAAGGTGATCAGGGATAGGCTTATGAAGTCCAAATATCCGTTCTTGTACCCCTGGTTTGATAATTGTGATTAAGGTATACATTTTCCTAATCTCATTGTCTTCTGACTTTGTTAAAGGTTTTGTGATTGCATTCTTGTCTTACATTCATACAAGTGGATTCCTTAACTCCGCATTCAAGGAGGAATGATCATAGGAAGGGATAGGGGTAATGTAACACTCTAGATTAATGCCTCTGAAATTTTTGTGATTGAAGCTCACTCCCTAGGCTATGACTGGCACCACATGAGTTGTAAGGTGTGGTCATAAGTTGTAAGGAGGGACTCATGACCACACCAATAGAATAGCTAATAGTTCTATCCTGGTTGTCTATATAATGGTTATCTTTTAGACTTTCTATTTCCTTGCTTATTTCTTGTGTTGAATTTTCTAATTCCCCCTTTTGGGGTAATTTCCACCAAGTTAACCCATTAAGAATGGCTCTGGGTTATGGTTCGGCTTATTTACTTTTAGAATTTAGTAGGTTCTATCATGACTCATAAATCGGGTCGTGACAAACTACTTGAAATGAGTTGAAGACATAATTATAGAAGATATTTTCCCCACCTCCTGGAATGATGTAGTTGAAACATGATATTTATTACTTTAGGTAACTACATTTGTATGTATATGAGACATGGTTGTAGTTTAAGAAGAAGCTCCAACAAGTCCTAAATCACAGAATACCTAGTCACATTTTGCTATCTTCTAATGCGTAGGTTTGAATGCTAACTACAAGGCTATAGTAGACACTGCAATAGGAGTTACATTTTTTAGTTTAACTTGAGAGAAGGCTTCAACGATACTTGATAGGATCATTAAAACCAAATAAGGTTAGAACGCTCGAGAATCAGGCATTTTTATAGGCACTTATGTGATAGGAGCATCTATAGAATAATGAATAATAGACAAGGTAGTTGCTACAGAGGTAGATAATTTAAGGACCAGTTTAACTTATTCATAAAATAGTTTGCAGCAGTGTGGGAGAAAAAGTAAATACAATTGGTTCACAAGGTTTAAGAACTTAGACATGATGACTTTTATTCTAAGAAGGAAGGTAAAAATTAATATGATTTGGTTGTGGGTTTTTGTGCTAATGGTTAAGGTTCTATTCAGGGTAATTGGTTCTTTAGTTATGGAAATCAAGGTTAGAACTATTATAAGTACAACTATAAATAGTCTGGGTATAGAAATAGGAGTAAAGGGAGAGATAGTGATTAGAAAAGAAAGGTTGATTACAATAATGATAAAAGTACCATTACATTCTGCCAGGAAGATGTGATGCTTAGTTGAGTAACTTTACAATAGAAGATATGCTTTCGAAATAGTTGAAAGGGATAGAAAAGATAGATAATTGCTTTAAGGAGATTGGAGAAGATATTCTGAGCATTATTTAGTATATCGATTCATATTCTATTGACATTAAGAATCTTGATAAGGAGTTTGGACAAATTTCTACCATAATGAATTAATGTAAGAAAGGTATAATAACAAGCAATACTATCTAAAATCTAAAGAACAATAGTGTAACGCCCTAGGTTTTTGGTTCTTGAAAATTTTCTGAGTTCTGAGCTTTTTGCCCCGGGAATGACTCACTTGGTGAGTCGTAAAGTGTCTTGATGGGTCAAGTAACCCTAGTTGTAAGGTTTCTAGTGAATTGTTCTTGAGGTAGTATCTTGAGTACAACTTGGGGGTGCGAGTCGTATGGAGTCTAGACAGGTCCTATGGACCCAATCATTACCAAATCAGAAATTAAGTAGCTAAGTTCAGCTCTGAGTATGAGTGGCTTACTATGAGCCATAAGGACTTGTTATGAGTCATAGGGTGCAAATCATAGGATGTCCAGTGTTTACTAAATTAGGTTCTGTGTTGATTAAGACTGGACCTTACAGACATAGGGTCTGATTAAGAGTGGTACAAGTTGGTTATGTGAATTGGTTACTACTTATGGTGATGAGTCGTATGTAGTGGCTATGTGTCAATGGTTGGTCCATAGTCAATGGCAGCACTTTTCAGTTTTTTAGTTTAGGGCATTCTAGAAATTTTCCCTCTTACCCAAATTGAAACCCACATCTTATAATCCCTTTAGGGTGTCATTAGCACTCATTATTAAAGCACACCTAGGTGATGTTGAATAGGTCAGGGTGATATGTAATGTGTGTCTTAATATAGTCTATGTAATCAAGAGACTCGAGTTATGCCATGATAATAAATTAGATGCTTCATAAGAGGCAACCCATGAGTTAATTTGATAAAGTCTGAGTAGTCAAATTAGTTGCATCGTACGATGACGTTAAATCAAGTGATTCTTGGGAGTTAACCCAAGGATTTTGATTATGTTTTTTCATTGAATTTTAGTATTTAGAATATGATTAAAGTGTGTTGAAGTGTGTAGGAAAATGTAGACTAAAACTGAAACCATAAGAATTTTTTAGGCACAACAATCCAAAGTCATAGCCCTTGGCAATGACTTATAGGATTAACCATAGACATTGGGTGTGGAAATTGTAAAATTACAATCTTGTAGAATCCTCACTCACCATTAATAATGAGTCAAAGTGACCCCAAGGGCCTTAAGATGACTCTAGGCCCCGATCCATAGGGATTGAAGAGGACAACCTAGGTATGTACTCAAATTTGAAAGCTATGAGTAAACGAAACAACTCATAACCAATTAAAATGAGTCGTTGGGTTTGTAGTACTATGTAGGTCAAATTTAGTGTTAAATTTTAAATGATACAACCAACAAGCGTGATTTATGATATAAAACCATACCTCATACCTGATTACTCCTCCTTTCCTAAATTTAAAATGGTCACTCCTTTCACTACATTGAAACTGCTCATCCCTACCAAATTACTCCCTTAATCATGCCCAATCATCCTAATAATCATCAAATTTTGATCTTCCTCCTCAATTGCATCTAAAAGTAAAAAATTATGTGATTTCCCTCTAAGTATTCTCTTATTCAAGCTTTATTATCAAAACAAAGTAAGTTCACTTTCCTGGAATTAATTTGGTTGTGGGTAATGACAATCTTGTACTAGTGTAGTATCATTTTCTTGGGCGTACTCAACCATAGATTTAAATGCTTGAAAAAGAACTAAATTATAAAAATAAAACTTTGATCACCTAGTTTTGATTAAATCTAGGTATATTAGGTAGTTAATGATTGTGTTGGATTATTGTGTGCTAAAATTTATGTAAAATAGTGATCTAGGGTGAAACCTTAGTAACTCTAAGTACATTGGTTAATGTGTACACATTATGAAGTGGTTTGTCTAGGCCAGCCTAATGAATGTAAATTTTGTCAAAGTGTGAAGTTTTTCACAAATTACTAATTTGCAGTCCTTACGACTCTTGCACTGACTCGTACCCTATGGCAATGAGTCAGTGTATGAGTCGTAACCACTGGTATTTTGGCTTAAAATATTAAAGTTTCTAAACTTTATGGAATTTCTCAATTAGGTCTTCCAAGGAGTTGTAGGGACACCCAAGGATTCGTTGGGACCACTCATACTAAGAAACTTTAATTTTGTATCTATAGGAGTTAACCCAATAACTCACCCAAGAAGTAATAGAGATATCTATAAAGAGAACAAAAAATGATTAAATTTTGAAGCTTAACCCTATGAATCATTTGAAAGGTTATAATATCTAACAATTACTCACTGCTTGACCCGTAGGGGCCGATTATGCACTGTAATGATTATTTTTTCTCCATAATATTTAAAATATTTATGTGTACTTCCTATCAGTACCATGGCACCCCAAAATGATTCTCAAAAGGCAGCTAAGAAATCAGGAAACCTTCTCCCAAGAGGAAGGCTCTGTCTACTAGGAAATTGGTGGACGAGTCTAGAAATAAAGAGTCATGTGGTTCAGTAGAAGAGTATACACTTGATGCTCTACTTGAGCCATGAAAGTTTTTTACCTCGAAAATAGAGAATAGGGCCTCAAATAAAAGATACAACGGTGTCCCCACCACATACATCAACACCTCTACAGTTTGACGAAGGAAGAGAATCAATCAACACCTCCTCTATCTAAAAAGGGAAAAAAAATTAGAGTCCAAGGAAGGAGAAAAGAAAGTAACTCTAGAAATTGAGATGGGATTGCATATAGAAGTAAATAAAAAGATTAAGTAGTGTTGAGGTCTAGTGCATATGTATCTACTGAGGTGGATGATGAGACCTCCAAGGTGAGTCCCCCACAACAGATTCACTATCTAATGCTAGCTCAGCCTGGATAATGAATTGAGGTAGCCCTGCAGGTAATTGATAGAAGTGTAACGTCATGACCTATTTTCTTTTGTCATGATGGAACCTACAATATCCCACTCGTAGGTAAGCTAAACAATAGCCCAGAACTATAAGTAATGGGATAACGAGTGGAAAATAAATAAAACAAGAAAGAAATTAG
The DNA here is from genome assembly GCF_002878395.1 of Capsicum annuum. Classification (NCBI taxonomy): domain Eukaryota; kingdom Viridiplantae; phylum Streptophyta; class Magnoliopsida; order Solanales; family Solanaceae; genus Capsicum; species Capsicum annuum. Next base: position 75,873,885 of record NC_061113.1, read on the forward strand.
TACAATAACGAAGTAACCAGAAGAAGAGAAATATAAATAGATACATAGCATACTGTACAAGAGGGAAAGAGGACAAACTACTCAAAAGATTCCCTCTTAAGACGTGGTAAGGTTGGTAACAGAGCCACTACAACAAAAAAAAATATAGTAGATAGAATCCAAAATAGACATGTATATGCAGTTGTCTCAGAATGCAAAACACTATAACTAGGAATAATGGAGAAGGATCAGCCTTGGATTCTAGAAAGCTCACCCTATTTCTGGATCAACAATAAGGCCTGAGGATAACATCAACATCAATGTACTATACTCGGATCTGCATTATGGAAAAGTTGCAGAATTGCAGTACGACTACAAAAGTAATGGGAATCAATAGTCATCATCAGTCGATTAAGCTCAAATATAGTAAACACATAAGTATAATGCGAGTTTGTAAGTTAAGTCAACAAAAATAGGGGTATAAACATAAATATCTACTGAGCAATACAAGTGCAATAAAGGAAGTAAATAATGGAAATACATGGAATACATACTAAATAGCAAGCAAGAAATGCTAACTATAACCTATTTGGCCCCCCATAAGCCCAAAAAGCACACAAAAGCAGATAATTAGCCCTAACGAGCCTTCATAAGTCGATGGGTGCATATAAATAATGAAAATACAAATAAAAAGTAATTATAGCTGAACTAGTCTAAGATAATTGTCTAATCCTATATCCCTAATAAAACTCTACAGATATACAGCGAGCTTAAACAGACTCCAATAACCAGGAAGATTAGATAATAACAAGAGACCATATGTTGGGTTTGAATTGGAAGTAGTGGGCAATAATAAGATACCATATATATCATGCACAAAAAAACCCAAAACCATTGTCATTACTCCTAAAACAACACTAATCAACACCAGAATAGCTCGATCATATTATAACCGGATGCCAAACTTAAACCAAAACATATAGTAACTATACAACAACCAGAAAGTAGTGATCCTATAGATAGAAAATCTTCACTATAAAATTGATACCCATACCAAACTGTAACCAATGCTAAAGTCATGTAGAACTCATAATAAATAGTAGAAATAAAGCATATGCTGGACTCAAATAAGAACTAAAATGCATTTACAAAAATATAAGCATATCTAGCTAAAGGAAAGAAATCTAAGGTTTCTAAGAGACCACAAGGTCATAAATACCAATTTTAGGGGAACAAATTTACAAAGGCAATGCAGGTCCCCCAGTTACTACATTAGGAAATATTTGTTATAATTAACCTCCAGGTTATTTTGTGTAATTCCATTAATTTCATATTTAATAGTTGCCCCAAGTCATTTATGACTTGTTAGAGCTGACAGTTAAATAGTTGGGTAGTTCGTTTGGTTTTAGAGACTTTTCTATTTTGAAGTCTTCATTGGTTAGAATAGGCTACTAGAAAAATAATTTAGTCAAACAACCTCGTATAACAATTCTGACATTTCACACAACTCTAAAATATCAATTTTAGGCTAGGTATACCTTTGGTTTAGGTCTCAAAGCTTCTGTACTCATTATGAGCTATAGGCTATAAATTTAGATAAATAGAACTTGGATGTGGGACCCACTTTTCATCAAAATGACCTTTGATGAAAATTTTGATCATGAAAATTTGTTCGAAATGTTAAACTTGATATAGTAGCACTATTTTGTCGTATATAGGGGATTCCAAATAAAGGTCGTCGGGGACTTGGGAATGTTCAAAGACTTCAGTTAGGGCATATGCTAAATCGGTAATTTGGGCAATTTAGCAAAGGTTGATTAACCATCCTTTCATGTACTTTAGCGGCCAATCTATCCTCACCAAGCCTCTTTAATGATAAGTTGGACGCTAAAGTGTATGTTGCATTAGCGCCAGTTTGTCTGGTTAAGTGGCATGCCAGGCGTAAATAGGTACCGCTTTAGTAGCACCGTGGTGGTTTAGTGGTGACAGATAAAGCAGCCTAGTTCACTCTATGGAGGAACCTAGGAGCCTTTAAATTCCCCAACTAGTCTGATTTTCTACCATTTTTCTCAAAAGTTCAAGAGTGTTGAACCCTAGAAAGTGAAATGACCCTTCTTTTCTATATTTTCACTGTTAGATATTTCCTATAGCTTCCCTTAGTCATTTTTGACTTGTTGGAACTAATAGTTTGATTACCAAGAAGTTCGTTTGATTTTAAGAGCCTATTCCCTAATTTGAAGTCTTCGCTGGTTCCAAATGGCCACCAGGTAAAATCTTTTTTAAGACGTTCTTGTATGAAAATTCTAAATACACCAGCAGCTCTTAAATTTCTATCGGAGGCTAAGTGACCCTTTCGTTTGGGTCTGAAGACAACCGGTCTCATTTTGACCTATTGGTCGGAAAGTTAAGAAAATAAAATATGGGGCATAAAACAATCTCAACCTTCTCACTTAGTGTTATTCCAAAAGCAACAATGATATAATGACTATATTATACTAAAAAATGAGGTGTAAAAAGAATTCCTATGCTACTAACAATAAAAAAAATCAAAAGACAATAAGTGAGAATAACTAAACTAAAAATAACTTTTGTATTGACATCCCTCATGAGATACCTAAATTTCATATTTCAGGCATAAGTTCTTTAGCTAATACACCTCCCCAGTAGGAGCATAGGATATCTAGCGGCTATCGGTGAGCTCCAAGTTTATTTGGTGGTTTTTGAGTCTGTTATATGTATTTTGGCATTGTATAGTAGTTAAGTGTATGTTGGGGTCTATTCCCAACCTTAAATAAGTCAATGTGTATTTAGAGGCTTCATAGACTAATGTAAAGTTAAGCATGGCAATATCTTGTCATTTAAATATTCTAGCCCCATTGACCAAGTCTTGTATATATAATTTTGGGCTTGAATATATGGTTTATTTACATTGATGCATCATATACATACTTGGAAGAACCTTTCTTATCATAGTTACATGAATGAGAAGTACAAGGTTATGTGTTGGTGCTCTCAGGCATTTACAGCTATGGGTGGTTTTCTGCCCTAATGGGATTGAGGCATGACAAATTACTGGTTGAAAGATTTCCCCTCTACCTAGTAGGTAAAATAAGGTAATCAATCTTAGTTTATTTTTTAATAGCTTCAGTGGGTTGCCTAACTCAGTAGGGTGCCACTTCTAGTGTAGGAAATAGTTATTACCAGAATTGCTTTTATGCTCTCTCTTCATGCTAGGATCAAGAAAGCTCCCCAGGTATAATCATTGCTATGTTACAGGTCTTTTATAATGATGTATATGCCTTATTAGACCTATGGTTTACACCATCTTTTGTGACCCCTTATCTTTCCTTTAAATGTGGAGTCTGCCCTGAACAACTCCTAGAAACTTTTTTTGTTTTCACTCCAGTTATTGGTCACTCATAGGTCAATGGGAATATAGAATATGCCTAATTTAGTTCTTCAAAGATTCACCACAGTTGATGTATTTAAGTTATACATGACATACTTTGATGTATTCTTGTCATAGATTAGTTACATTCTTATTTTGCCTGAGTCGACTACAGACTAGAGCTATAAAATTTTTGTTTCCAGATGAGCAAGTCTTAGAGTGGAAGGGTAGTCCTATAGCTCCTATAGGTTATTTTATATCTTATCTTAAGGATAGAAAGATTATTTATAAGGGTTACCTCAACCATTTAGTTTAGGTTAAGCACTCTAAGTCAGAGACCCCCATCTCTTTAATCAGTTCCTATAGTTAGTGAATTTCCAAAGGTGTAACCTAAGGATTTGCTTAGAGTCCCTCTTAACTGAGAGATTGACTTTATAATAGATTTTTTTTGCATATACACAACCTAAATCTATTTCTCCTTTTATAATAGCTCCATCTAATTTTAAAGAATAATGGTAGGATCTCTTACACAAAGGTTTCATTTGGTCTAGTAATCCTTGTGGAGTACTCCATTCTACTTTGTGAAAAAGAAATATTGTTCTCTCAAAATATGTATCAACTACTGTTAGTTTAACAAAGTCAAAATCAAGAATGAATATCCAATCCCCAAGATTGATGGCATGCTTAACCAACTTCAGAGTGCCAATTATTTCAATAGGATTGGCTGTGGATCCAATTATCATCAGCTCAAAGTTATAATGTATGACATTATTCTAAAGACAACCTTTAAAATTTGGTATGGTCATTATGAATTTGTTGCTATGTATTTTGGCCTAACCAATTCTCCTATATCTTTTATGGACTTGATGAATAGGGTATTCAAATAATATTTGGATATGTTCGTTATTATTTTCATAGATGACATTCTTTTCTATTCTCAAAGTGGGAAGGAGCACATACATCATCTAAGAGTAGTGTTGCATAATCTCTAGGACCGTCAGTTGTTCTCTAAGTTCAACGGGTATGAATTTTGGCTAAAATTAGTTACATTTCTTAGGCATATTCTATTTAGTGAGGGGGTGTGGTTATACTCTCAAAAGATTGAGGTAGTAAAGAGCTGGCTTATACCTACTTCTCCGCTATATATTGGGATCTTTTTGGGTTTGGTTAGTTACTAAAGTAGGTTATTGAAAGGTTATAATATATTGCTACAAGATTAACTAGGCTGATACAGAAGAGGTTAAGTTTTAATGGTCTAGGGCTTGTGCGAAGGGCTTTCAAAAGTTGAAGGCTTGACCTACTTTTTCACTATTTCTAACGTTTCTAGAGGTTTGACATGGTATTATGTATTGTGATATTTCTAGAGTCGGCCTTAGTTGTGTAAAGATGTAAAATGATAAGGCCATCATTCTTTCTTGCCAAAAACTTAAGGTTCATAAGAAGAACTATTTGACTCATGATCTTGAGTTAAAAATAATATTATTTGTTGTGAAGATTTGGAGGTATTATTTATTTTTTGTTCATTTTAATATGTTCATAGACCATAAGATACTTTTTGATATTCTCAGGGATTATGACATGAGTGTGCTTTATATCTAGTAAGGTTAATATAGTAGCTAACTTAGCAGGTTATGCTTGGGTAGTGTGACCCTGAAAAGGTCTTTAAATAACTCTTTATATGTTCAAAAAGGAAAGAGGAAGTTGGCTAAAGATGTTCACAGGCTTTATTACTTAGGGGTTCATCTTATAGATACAATAGAGGGTGGTCTTAACATTATGAATAGTTCTCTTGTGATTTATGTTATGGAAAATCAAGACAGTGATCCTATTTGTCTTAGGTTGAAAGTAGTTTTCCATAATTAGAAGGTGGAGGTTTTCTCTCAAGAGGGAGATAGTGTTCTTTGTTTTTAGGGTTATTTATATGTTCCAAATATGGATGATTTGAGACTACATATTTTGATAGAGGCTCATATCTCTTGGTATTCCATTCATCCAGGTGCCAACAAGATGTACTGTGATTTATGGGAAGTTTATTGATGGAATAACAAGAAGAAGGACATTGAATATTTTATGGCTAAGGGTCCAAAAAACTGTAGGTAAAGGTAGAACATCACAGAATGGGAGATATTACTCAGGGTATCAGCATTCCTACTTGGAAGAAGGAAATGATCAACATCTACTTTATCACAGGTTTACTTCACACATGATGATAACATGATTCTATGTAGGAGGTAGAAGTTAATATTATCAATTCAATAGACGACAATGCCAGACTTTACATTTTTGAGTTGGTTAGATTACATGGGGTTCCTCTGTCCATCATCTTATATAGGGGTATTTTTTTCACATGTCAATTCTAGAAGTCATTCCAAAAGAGTCTTGATACTCGAGTAGATCTTAGTACTGTATTTCATCCATATAGAGATGGTCAGATTGAGCAGATCATTCAAACTTTAGAGAGAATGTTGATATCTTGTGTGATAGGCTTTAAAGGTATTTTAGATGATCACTTACCTCTTATAGAGTTTGCTTATAATAACAGTTTCTATTATAGAACCCAAATAGATCATTTTACAGCCCTTTATGGGTGAAGATATCGATCTATAATTGGTTCAAGGTAGTTGAAGATACTTTGACTGGACCATATTTAGTATATGAGGCTATGGATATAGTTCAATTGATTTAGAAGATATTGAAAACCATTCAGAGTCATTAGAAATCTTATGTAGATATGAGAAAGAGAGAGCTTGAGTTTGCTATTGATAATTGGTGTTCTTGAAAGTTTTTCCCATGAAAATAGTAATAAGATTTGATAAGAAGTTTAAACATTTCCCTGGTATATTGATCCTTATAGGATTTTGAGATGTCCTTATGGCTTAAGAGTTAGAGTTGTGTATAGACATGACAGCAGTGCATCCATTCTTTCATGTGTCTCTATTGAAGAAGTGCATTAGTGATCCAATTTTGGTTGTTCCTTTAGAGAGTGTTGTATAAGTAATAGTCTCTTATATGAGGAAGTACCAGTTAATATCCTTGATAGGCAGGTCTACAAGTTGAGAAATAAAGAGGTTGCTTCAGTTAAGGTATTGTCGAGGAACTGATTAGTTGAGAGAGCTACTTGGGAATCATAAATAGATATGATGGCAATGTACCATTATATTTTCCCCTCCTAGTACTATGAAAACATGAATTTGCGATCCTTATTCTTTAGTTACTCCTTCATGCTTCATGTTTGTTTAGTTCCTCATGTTTCCATATATGCATTCATAGTCTATATATTTCAGCGATAAGTCATACAGTGAGACCAATGATCATGGAATAACTTATAGTAAGAAGTCTAAACATTTTTGAGGTTCCATTCACCATAACTCAAACCATGAGTCGTGGGACAAATATATGAGTCATAGGATAACTCATACTAATGACCAGAGGGAAAAGACTCATAGATTGAAAATTTCTCTGAAGGATCCTGAGTCTAAACTATAACTCAGGGATTGATATCACAAGTTGTGGAATGAGATTGTAAACCAAGGTCAAACTTGGCTACAATAACCACAAGTCAAGGTATGAGTCATAGAATCAATGCATGAGTTATACTGTTGACCCGCGGATCCTAAATTAGAAAGAGCCCAACATAGTCCAATGGGCCACCAGTCAGATCACAACTCATGGTACCATAGTACGAGTCATGGCTTCTCTTGTGGGACATCATTCTAGATATTTCAGTTATGTTTTAAAAGGGAAAAGTATTTTTTTCTAATTTCTAACACCTATACTACATCATTTCACACTCTTTCAAGGGAGTTAAAGGTTAAACTACCGATTAAACTCTCACTCTTATGCTCTAACACTAAGAATTCAGAAAGAAAACTCTCAGATCCCTCTCAAGCAATAAAGTCCTTGGTTTTTTTCTCTAAGTTCAAGTTCCCTAAGTTCTAGTTCAAGAATCTTTAGTATTCAGATATGTGGGGTTTCAGTGAGAGTATCCATTCATTCTTATTCCCAAAATTTTCCAAATTTTAGCATAATCTCCATGATTCTATGATTTAGGGTTAAAATCCCAAACTTGCTCCTTTATGATATTTTCAATTCGTATGAATTTTTGTGTTGCTATGGCTATTTTTTTAGTAAATATGCATGTTTTTTATAGTCCTAAATAAGTTAGTACGTTTTATGAACAATGGTGTATAGTTTGACAAATTGCAAGATAATTTTTAGAAAATTTGTTATGTTATGAACACATGATCCCACAACTCAGTGAATTTAGCATGACTAGTTTCAATATGCAAAAATATTATTAAAATAGTAATCAAATTAGTTCATGCTTTATTTTGATACATCAATTTATATTATGATAAGCTAGTCTATATATTTTGGGAGGACTATTTCTCACCAAGCGAACAAGGTTTCCCAATAACCCAAGTCCCAAAACTACATTTTCACCGCAAGATAAGGGTCTTCGATAGTTTTGAGAGACACTTTTAGCCCAAATGGGCTTTGTTAGTGGATCCATACCATACATGTTCGATACCTTTGGTCATGTATATGTCACCCTTCAAACCAGGTTTGTATGTTAGACTCCTTATTGCTCACATGATTTATGTAGGTTATGAGAGCCTTCCATAGAAATGATTTCAATATGATTTTCGTACATGATCCATAGTTTTTTAGTTTAATTAAGTTATTATATCATTTACAGTTATCCTTTACATTACAGTTTCTTAGTTTAATTTTGAGTCAATTACTATAGTTCAGTTATTTTATCTAGTTTTACCTATCATATCTAAATTAGATTAATGCATGTTTTAGTATGTTCACACTATTGCATATCTCACATGCTAAGTATATTTGATAGAATTGACCGCACACTTTTCTTTTATGCTATATTCTATTATGATATAGGTTCCGACATTTATCATCTATCACATGATTAGTTCACTTCCAAATCCTACCAGCAATAAAATTATGTGATTCCGCATTATTAGAGGACACTTTAAGTTTATTTATGCTTTGTTTTGACTTTATTTCATTTTTAGTGCTTTATAGTTTAGGTGTGGTCATGCCCCATTAACTCATTAGTGTTACGAGAGGCTTTCATACATAGTCATATATTAGTTTTAATTGGGTTTTCATATTCTTATCTTTTAACTCCAGAGTATAATTTGGTTTGCTATTTTACCCTTGTTTATGCTTCCGCATAATGTCTTTGATCATCTATTTTAGTATTATAAAGGTGCCAATAGTTTACTTGGTATCACTTATAGTTTTAAGATTGTGTTTCATTTAGGATGTAGAATTGAGGAATGACACTTAATGGTGTTGATGATAATACCTAGAGGATTCACAAAAATTTTAAGGACTTGACTTTTTAGATTCGAGAGTTAGATTTTTAGATAGCATAGACTAAGGTTTGTTTTCAAAATATGGCTGAGGCATCCAAGAAGTTTGAGCTCATGCACATGAGGAGTTTAGAAACTTAAGAGGCAAGAGGTCCCTTATTTCTATCTAATTTAGTGGTACCTTATTTGGAGGTAGGGGCATATTTTAGAGAGTTTTTCTTTAGCAATCTTGTAGACTGGTGTATGATACCATTTAGGCATCCAAAGGATGGTATTCTTGACAAGACTCTTTCAGATTAGGTTAGATTCATCATGGTTCTTCTTAGAGGTTTTGAAGTTGTGGTGGCAATTTTAGTTATGCAGAGTCTTCTCAAAAAATATTATTTCCCAGATATTGTTAGATGTATGGTAATGCAAGGCATCTTAAGTAGGACATTCCCATACTCGAAGGTAGAGGTCAATAGTAGAGTTCCTAAAGTCTAGCTAGGGTAGTAGCACTACTAGTTAGAGGTCGTGATAGATCTTAGGTAGGTAGATGCATACCATCAAAAATATAAGGAGATGGTAGAAAAGTTACTTAGATATGTGATTACAAGAATCAGACTTATAATTTTCTATGTAGACCCAAAGCAAAGTCCTCTGATGTTTTTATCATAGGTATGTCTCAGTAGGCCATTGACGTGCTTCAGTATTATTTGATCCTGGCTTTACTTTCTCATATATGTCTGTATATTTGGCATCAAGTCTTTATATGATCTATAAATCTTTTTTATGCCTATTTGTTTTGCTACCTCAGTGGTTAATTCCTTAATAGTGGATCAAGTATACTGATCATATGTTATGACTTTTTTGGCTATAAAATATGGGTAGATTCAATTATTTTAGATGTGGTTGATACTGATGTGATTTTGTACTTGGATAGATTTCTCAGTATCACATTATTTTTACTTATCATGCCAAAATACTTACTTTTGTCATGTTAGGTGAACTAAGGTTGGAGTTGAATGATACACAAGGTTCATACCCGAAGGGGGTTATTTCATTCCTTAAGGGTCAGTAGTTGGTCGAGAAGGGTTTCCTTTCTTAGCTTATGTTTGTGATACTAGTCTAACATTATCATTTAGAGTTAGTGAGGGTAGTTTGAAAGTGTCAGGATGTGTTTCTAATAGACCTTCCAAGCGTTCTACTAGATTGAGACATTGATATTGATATTGGTTTAGAGTTTGACACTAACCCTATTTATATTCCTCCATATAGGATGTCTTTAATTGAGCTAAAAGATCAATTACAAGACTTATTAAGATTTTTTACACCTAGTGTTTTAGCTTAGGGTGCTCTAGTGTTGTTTGTGAAGAACAAGGATGGGTTATGTTGATGTTTATTGATAACCAACAACTAAATAAAGTGTCTATTTAGAACAAGTATCTCCTTGTGTGCATTAATGACTTATTTGACTATCTATTAGTCAGTTTCATCCAAAATATAGTTGCCTTATCTAAAAATGCCTCTAGGGCTATTCTCTACTAAAAACAACCATAGAATAGGGACAAAGCTCTAGAAGGACGTATCCTAACTATTATTCCCGTGGATTTCCCATTATAATTGCTAGAATGGAAGCAAGGAACAGGGAACTCATATGCTCTGTATTAACATCTTCGCATTCAGGTAGGCTATGGTTCAAAAATATATATGGTTAAAAATATATTTATAACAAAGATTTGATGAGAGAAATTATTCTTAGGCCCATGGGCATGATATTTGGATGAATAAAATATGAAAAATTATGTGATATAAATAATGTATAAATTCCTTGATGGTGTTATGTGTTTGTATGATTTATGTGTTGAATTGTAATATGTTATGTGATTGTATGCAATGATACTGCGATCGTGTAAGTATGTAATCAAAAGATTTTTGCTAATTACCTTAAAATGGGTGACATTAATGTTGTACTGCACTTAAATGTATGACGTCACTATTGTAATCAGTTATAGAAATTAATTATGGTAGAAAAATATTATGTCAGGACTTGAGGAGTCACAGAATGGTGTGGCTAGTTGTAAAAGATTAAAGGTGTAAGGCACATATCTGGAGTAGGAGCGATAGAGATTGAATAGGAACCAATGGTTGAACAATCGATTACTGATATGGAATTTTGAAGCCTAATAATGTATTGCATGTAAGGCTTTCTAGTTAATAAACATAACCCATCGGTCTTGATATGACAAAAGAGTGTGTTGCTGAATGAATGAATATAGGTTATGGTTGAATTGGAGATTTAGACTCGATTTGTTTGCAAGTATGCTCTGAATCTATTTACTTGTTGTTTGGTCTTTAGACATGCTTGAGTTTGCTACTATATATGTATATACTTAGCTTGAATGAATAAGATTGTGGTTGCTGAATTTGATTAAATTACTTGTGATTACGAGGGTACTCATAAAATTAGGTGCATGGTGTCTATCTCAAAAAATAGTGAAGTTAGAACCATCCAATGACACATTATTATTAGTGTTGTGGATTCGGTGTCACGCTTATACAGATATGATATTGATACTACTATTTTTATGGAGGACAAGGTGCCACATCAGTAAAGTTATGATATTAATATTATTATTAACATGGAGGATAGGGTACTACACCAATATGGTATATCGACTTAGGTTTTCCCGTGCAGATAGGGTGACCTATGATGATTGATTATGAGTTCTATCCATATATATATATATATACATATATATATATATTCAAGGTAATTATGTGAACTTGAGTCCATGATGTGATAGGGTGACTATGATTATAGGGTTTAGTGTGACCTACGATGATTTATTATGAGTGCTACATTCTCTAATTGATTTTTGGTGTGTCATTATTGTAGAGTGAGGAACTAGTATTATGTTTGTTTGTAACTTATATGCCCTTACTATAATTATTGTGTATATAATTTGGGTTTTGGGTCGATTGAAGGATCGTTTATTGTGTAAATCGATAATTGAATTGCTTATTTATTAGTTGGGATATCTCTTAAGTTATATGACGTGCATCCTAATTATTGTTGTGATGTTGTTGTTGAATTGTTGAAAGGATAGAATTATTGTTGCTAAGTACATGGTGACAATTGTACCAACTATCTGCTTTTTGGGTTATTCTTTGTATTGTTACTCATTAAATATATATTATGTAGGAATAAAGAATCATTGGTTAATACTTAAATTAAATTTATGAGAGCTTGGACTGCTAGAAAATATACATGGAATTAGCAGTCAGTAGGTTTACTTTTCGATTGATTGTTGTCTCTGAATTGGTTAACTAAGCTAATAAAGCGTAATTGGAAGCTTCTGCAATGCCGAGAGTCAAAGTAGGGGATGTGAACCTTGATGCTAAACTTTGATATAAAAATTATCAAACTTTTATATGTAAATTGTCATGTTTTTTCTTGTTATTTTTATATGATGTTTCATGATTTAACCTGATTGATCAATGATACATATCAGTACGTGTGGTGTCGTGATACTATTCTTGCTACATCCTTGTTAAGATGCAGGTGTATTGCCGGTTGACTAGGAGTCTCTTATGTGGAGTAGCGGGTACTCATCATCATTTTCTTGTCTTTTCTTTTGTCCTTGTTCCGTATATAAGCTCTTGTACATATCAATACCAGGTTTTGACAGTTGTTTGTTGTTTAGACGGCTATCTTTAAGGCCATCTTTGCAAATTGTATATATTAGGAGTTGAATGATTCATTTAATTATAAAATTTTTTTTGTTGTATTTGGCATAATAATTAATTGGGTGGTAAGAGTTTCTTATCTAGTTACATTAGAATAGGCGGTGGCGCGATTCTGTAATTTGTGTGGTGACATTTTCTCTAATTTTTCACTTAGAAAATAGCAATGAAAGTACTCCTAAAATTTTCATTGACGTGTACATCAATTTAATAAGTAAAAAACTGAAAAGTATTGTAGAAAATTTTAGCAAGCTAGAACATATGTAGAGACAAATAATATTAAATTTAGGTTCAACTGAATTTGAGTTCTTTTTTTTTTTTTATATATATACTATAAGTGTGTTAGAAAACTTATTAAATATTTATCAATATTTTCATTTGATAATTGGCTTTGAATTTTAATTGATCATAGTGATCAACTACTTCACTTTAGATACTAATTCAAGTAAATTTGCTGCTAGTAGATGAGTTTCAAGTAAAAAAAGAATGCATTTTTGATAGATTATAGTAGATTAGTTTCTATGTTTCTTGAAAATCTTTTAATCTTGGCTGACACAATTATTTCAATTTTTTGGCTTACCTTTTAAAATTAAACTGAAACCAATCTTCTTGATATTGCTTATAGAAAAAAAAATTAATATCTTGCCTTTTCTTCTATATTACTTCTTTGTATTTATACTAACTGTATCCTTATTTTAATTTATATTTCATTCCAACTATGTGCCGAGCTTGTATATATGGCTTTTGTTAGTTTGTACATACCAAGCTTTTGATGGTCCAGATGATCATGGTTCAAGAGTTTAAATATATGAAACTTTTTGTGCTTAAAACTTTTAGCCTTTAGTCTTGCACACTGTAAATGTATTTTTGTCAAGCAGCGTGTAATTCAAAAGTCATAGACTTGCACACATTATAAATATATTTCTGTCAGGCAGTGCACAACTTGAGAGTCCAGTAATTATAATCTAAACTGGTTACAGTAAAATGTAAGAAGTATGTATTGTCTTGTTTAAGTTATATTGTTCTCTATAAAATTAGTTTTATTGTCTTGTTTGGTTGATTTCTCAATTAATTTTCAAAATCTCTAAATTATTGGTGTATTAATTTTAGTACCATTTAAGCTCGGAATTTACCCATTCTTGAGTGTAAATATTCCTTGAGCATACAAAGATGCGTTGATAATTTTGAAAGTGTGATTCTGCAAGCGGGCTCCACATGAATTTTTTTTACATAATTTTGGATTCGAAGCATCAAAATTAAATATGGATACCGTTGTTCTCATTTTGATGAGTAGATTATGATCTTGATAATATGACATCTTGCGAATGCTCTTTAGAATGGAAATTCATTGATTTAGAAGATTTTCCCCGGGCATTCTTTGTCGTTGAGGAAGGCTAGATTTACCTTCCTCGTCGATTGAGCTAATTCATAGCATACTTTGATTTTTTGCCAGATATGGGATGGGAATTAGGTCTTGCGGGTATAATTAGTATAATTTGGTGGTTTTAGCCTATTAAGTAACCATAAATTAGGCGTAATTGAATTAGTTATTCATGTTTAGGTAGAATTTCTATCTTAATGCTAATTATGACTTATTTAACATCTAGAAGTGCACCTTATCCTAGTCTGGGATAGAATTTTTCTTAGAACGGATCTCGAAGATTAGAAGTGAACCCCTCCGACCTACCTTAAGCCAAGACTCTTGTTAGCTCTTTGTCGATTTATTGGGTGTATTGTACCTTTAAAATCACATATTTTAAAGTTTGTAGATATGTGAATCTTGATACTTATGTTAGTTTGGTTCTTGGGAGTTGATACTAGTATTTGTTCATATCCGGTGGTTTGTGTATTAAGATCGATTCGATTTCAAAATTATTCATGATACGAGTTCTGATTCAAGTCTGGCATTTGATTATATGAGTTTCGATTTAAGTCCACATTAATGGGTTACTTATGACTATTATGAAATTGGTTCTAATTTGAGGTTTATGGTATGGATGGATTCTTGGTTATGGCTTGAGATATGATTAAATAATAAAATTTTGGTTATTTACTTTTCTTGATTGTACCCTCTGGGCTTATGGGGGGCCGCATTGGGTTATTTACTTTTCAGCACTTACTGGCTTATGGGCTCCAATTTTGTAGTATGAATTATGCTTTCTTTCATATTATATCTATTTTGATTAATTATTTACAATATTAGAGAGCTATTCTATGTTTGCCCTTTCACCTTGATTTAGCTTGTGTATCTTGCATATTATCATACTTATATAATGATTTAGCTCAGTCGGTCGATGATGTCTACTGAGTAACTGTGGCTTTGGTACTCATGCTACACTTCTATACCTTTTTGGTGCAAATCCAAGTACTAATGATCATTGTTGATGTTGAAATCGTGTTGAGTTAGGTTTGGATATAGAGTGAGCTCTCAAAATTGGAGTTTTTCTTTTTCCTTCTACTATCTATATCTAGTCTTCCATTATTCGAGACTAATCTGTATCTAACTATTACAATACTTATATTTTTTTTTAGTAGCTCGTGTAGATACCACAAGGTCATGGGATATTATTTCTATCTTATGTATATTTCAGACTATAATTATTATGTGAATTATTATTGTAAATAGTTACTTTCAAATTTTTGGCTTTTATTTCTGTTTTCACCAAATTAGCACATTGCTTCCAGCTTTGGGCTATGGTTTGCTTTCCTACTTGCGGGATAACGTAGTGTCATCATGACTCATAAATCGGATCATGACAAATTGATATCAGAGCGATAGATTCACCAGTATTGTTGGTACAAGAGCAAGTGTCTAGTAAAGTTCCGCAAATTGAAATGATGACATTCGTTTCTTATCTTTAGGAGGCTATAGGGTAAAGGATGTGATGAAAACATAGTTACAATACTAAAACCATGAATTAGGAATTTAACATGAAGATTTCAATACTCAAATCATATAAGGCTTATTTCATCGAAAAATACTTATAAAATAACTTGTAATCAAAATCAATAAAAATTTCATGGAGACAGTTCATTGTAAACATGTAAAAACTCATAATTTGATATCAAAGGGGGATTCTTGGACTCCATGGGTGAAAAGGGCCCATGGATGAACATCACACATATCTTAAATCTTAAATCTTGAAAGAGAAACACAAATCTTTAAAGGTTCTTGGATTTGGTAGCTTGATTTCTTGGTTTTCTTAAAGAGGAGGTAATAGAATTGATGAACTTGGGGGATGAGTAGGCTTTTTTTAGAGGAAAGTTGGGTACAATAGGCATATAATGCCTTAATCGATGTTTTAATTCATGTTTTTACGAATTGGATTAAGGGAAAAAGACTCAATTTTCCCTTAGAGAATTAAATTCACAATTAGAATTAGGATTAAAGGGCCACCACGATGCAGTGAATGTTTCACCGCTATAGTCGCACCACTATTGCGGTGAGCTGCTGGAATCAAAATCCAAACACGATTCAATCCTTTTCTGAAAAATCTAAAACTTCCCCGAGACATGCTCCTTAGACCCCTAAAGATGAATTAACTCAAAAATAAATATCTTAGGGCCGGGAAGACTCGTTTTGAAATCCCCATAGTTAAGAGGCCAAGAATTTGACTAAGTCCCTAACACTTAGTGAAATTTTCAGGCTGTAAGTCTCTTATACATGCAACTAGGAGCTGAACTAAGCTAAGAAAAGTATGATGTATTACAGAGTACAATGATAGGAAACAAGCTCTGGAGACTTATTTTGCTCTTCAGATCTTGTGACATAGCTTTAGTAGATGTTACAAAGTTGACTCGATCCTTCTCTTTATATAACAATTGTAAAATAAAAGTTATAGAGCCTTGTAAGACTAAGAATGAGACACTTTGAATTTTCTCCTTGAAGTTGTGTGAAAAAGTGTCTGTCTTCGTTGTTCATCTTGTACAGTTTTTGGCTACTACTCTTCATAACGAAACCCAAGAGATTTCTTCTCAAGAAAGGATGTAAATTGATTCCTTGATTGAGGAATGTAGTCATATGATATGTCCATAAATGGCTTTGGATAACATCCATATCAGATATGTCCATGATCTAATTTTATTTTTGGTTTTATAAAGATTGATGCTTTTCTAAATGTGCTCGTGATCTTCTCTTCTTGATTGATTTGGTCTACCATGATTTTGGGATTGTGATCCTATTTCTATGATATTTGATTGATTTGCTTGCCATATTATTTGAATGTCATGATCCTATATATCTTTAGTGAGATACTCTTTTATCTTCCGAGATCTTTATTCGATTGTTTGTAACATTAGGGGCTGGTATTTTCCTTCCATTTGTTCTTATTGTGATTGATGGTCCTTGGATACCATGGATGTTCTTCCATTCCTAATGTCCTTCTATTCTTGGAGCCAACTTCCTTTGTCCTTCTAATATTGACAGTCTTTAGTGTCCTGCAAAGATTTGCTTGTTAGTTTGTCATTATTAAAACATAAACTTAGGAGGCTAACATGTGGTTTGATAACGAGGTAGGTTTTTATCTACTCTACTTCATGAGATGGTGTATTATATATGTTGCATTTAGATAGGGATCTTAGGATGTAACATTAGGTGGAACAATGTGAGTTAGCCTAATTTATGAGTTAGAGTATTTGACCCACAACATGAAATACTTATTATACTTCTAGTTCCTTTTTCCATAGGTTGCTAGAATATTAGGGATAGTTGATACTAATGAACCTTTAGTATGATGTTTAATATATTACTCGGTAGATTTTGATAGTTTTCCTAGATTATGATGTTATGTTATGTCTAATATATATTGTTGGGCCTAAGGCTGTGATTATGATGTTGGTCAGATTTCTGGGAAATATTTTATGCATTGGAGAGATCGTTTCTTATTTTGTGCCAAAGCACTTTATAAAGCACAGACTGAAACAGGTAAAATCAAAGGGCATTACTTGAATGCTACCGCAGGTACATGCGAAGAAATAATAAAAAGAGCTGTATTTGCTAAAGAATTGGGCGTTCCGATCATAATGCATGACTACTTAACTGGGGGATTCACCGCAAATACTAGCTTGGCTTATTATTTTTGAGTTAATGGTCTACTCATTTACATCCACCGTGCAATGTATGCGATTATTGATAGATAGAAGAATAATGGTACGTACTTCCAGGTATTAGCAAAAATGTGTTATCCTTAAAAATAACGTGGCCATTGTTTATAGATATTTTAAGGTTATAATTGTATTGTTTGGATACTGGTGATGACATGCATTTATTCGGTACATTCATGGTCACTAAAACGTTAAATGGTATGATTTCAAGTAAAAATATGGTTTACTACTGTTTTATCCAAAAAGATATTTATTCCCACTTTTCACTTTTAAAATGGATTCTTCATAATGGGAATTGTACCATGTTAATGAATAACTTATGAGCCTTTGAGACTAAAAATGATGTTTTAGAGAGTTGACCAAGATGAAATTCGATCCATGATTTTGCTACTACTATTTACTTTGGTTGCGAGAGATTCTGACCTATTCTATACTTTTATGATGATTTGGTCTCGGACTCTACCTGGGCAATGGATTTATGGACTCACGCTCTTTTATCTACGGTTCTAGCTATGTATTTATATATATATATATATATCGAGACTAGGTTGGTGTATATGGGTACTCCCAAACCCCTTAGAGCCTCTTCGTCTGTGAGCCATCATGTCAGTAAAGAAAGGTCACCGTAAGTCCTGTCTTTGTGAGCTATCGAGCTGGAGGAGGTGTATACACTGGGTTACATCATGGTATTTGGATCGATTATGGTATTATGGATTCTCTTTGAATTGATCCTTGCATGTGCATTTCCTATTACCAGTATGTGCTTATATCGATTAACCTTATGGGGTATTGCATAGGTATAAGTGATAAGTATGGTTTGTGGTGTGGTGTGTTCCTATTGGACCTTTCGAGTTATGGGGCCTTATTTAGGTATTATTTGTCTAAGCTATCTAGTTACTTTACATTATTATTGTTATTAGTATGGTTAGTTCATGACAGGTTGATTATAGGACTGGTATTGATATATTAAGTATGGTTCTGATTCCTTTCTTTATGTTTGATTTATTATGGATAATTATCTCATGTTTAGACGTATGGATTAGAGACCCTAATTATGTTAACACTAGTTCCTACTATTATTCGGAGGCCTTGAGATGCTAGTGTGACTACTTAGGTTGTATCTTTGAGTTAGCCTTGTTTATGTATATGTACCAATCTATAGTCGTTATGGTATTACCGAATATCCATCTTTTCTTTCATTTATTTATATTGTATACTCATTCCTTGGGCTTGTATACATACATACACACATACATATATATATATGTATATATCCTTCTTCTGTTCTTTATTCATATATTGGCAGCCAGTGATATATGGTATAGTGCTTAGATTTCTTTATCCTTATTGTCTCCTTAACTTTACTATGTAATATCTTGGATATTTGGGTGTAGTTTACATTCTAACTTGTATATTATTTATATTTACATTATCTTTGAAACTCATGTTGTAATTGCCTACTGAGTTTCGTACTCGTACTACACTCCTGCAGCCTACAGATTATAGTACAAGGTCTCACTGTTATTATGTGCATCGTGTGGAGTACCTATGGTTCAGAGACATAGGTGAGATCTTGGCATTTCGAGTATTACTATTCTCCCATTTATGTACTAGACTAATCTTTATGTTGTATTCATTTAGCACTTTATTTGTAATCTTATTATATTAGAAGCTTTTGTACTAATTTCATAAAGTTTTGAGACTATCTTATGTATTTTAGCCTTTTATTATATTTATGGTGCATTCTTCCTTTATTTTGCTTGGTAGTTTGTTACTAGTAGTACTAAACTATGGGTTGTCTTACCTACTGGCAGGTTATAGTAGGTGCGATCATGATTTGAGAAATAAGTCGTGACAAATTGGTATTATATCCAGGTCTATTGATGTGTTAGTACAAGAGCTAAGTGTCTTGTAGATCTTGTGGATCAGTGTAGAAATGTTTGTAAGCTATTTTTAGGAGGTTATAGGGCATTATTAGGAAATCCTATTCTTGATTCCTTGTTGTGTGTCCTTATTTCTATGAACCTTAAGTGCATACTTTGACTTTATTCTTTCGTAAATGGATGATGTGAGGTTTTCGATAGATGTGCACAAGACTTTGACATGCATTTCCAGAGCTATAGTTCAGCATCGGACCAAAGAGTTAGGGATGGATGTCAAAGATCTTCAATGCCAGAGGATTTGGGGCCAACCTAGGCTCTGGTGGAGCTCATGACTTCTTTAGCCTTTTGAGATTCAACATTGGGGATCCCAAGTCCTTTTGTGGATACCTCACAGCTAGAGATAACATTCAGTTTATCGAGCAGTTCTCAAGCTAGAGTTGGGTTTATTATTGTTCATTAGGGTTCCTTATTAGTTTCAGAGTATGAGATTGGGTTTCTTGAGTAGGCCAGACATATTCCTATGTTATATCCTTCAGAGTATGACATGGTTCATGGATTTGTTAAAGGATTAGCATTACCACTCCATTTAGCATTGAAGCACTTGATAGCAGCTGTGTTTTCCTCCTCTCATGTTGTTGATCACGCGATGGTCACACAAAGAGCATAAATTGAGACTTACGGAGTTTCAATAAAAGGCTATATCATCAGTACAGTACTATTGGTATTCCATCCGAGAGTGAGAATCCTCCCAGCAGAGGTCATCTTTACTTGCAGCCTATCAGGTTCTACGTAGGTAGCATCTCAGACATGGGTGGTTCTCAGATTAGTCGTGGTGATCTCAATGGGCAAAGTTATCATCAAACCTTGCAGAGTTTTTAGTTTGGATCTTTAGGCCGTAGCGACCATTCTAGATCAAGAGGGGCAGCATCTTGAAGTACTCTAGAATATTTCTTTTGTTTTTATGATATTGGACATTGGTTTAGAGAGTGACCCAAACATGAGTTGGTTGTTCAAATAGAGTTTGCATATGTTCCTGGCCATCGTAGAGTTCCTTAAGTGTGTTATGATTATAGGAAGGATGGTCATTTCAAAAGGG
Organism: Capsicum annuum; assembly: GCF_002878395.1. Classification (NCBI taxonomy): domain Eukaryota; kingdom Viridiplantae; phylum Streptophyta; class Magnoliopsida; order Solanales; family Solanaceae; genus Capsicum; species Capsicum annuum. Next base: position 75,894,399 of record NC_061113.1, read on the forward strand.
AGTGCCCTTGACATTATTGGGTCAGCCAATTGGCGTCAGCTCATATTTCTCGCTAAGTTAGGGCTTTAGGGGTTTGCTAAGACTATAGAGAGATTGGTTATCAATTTAGAGAGTGTCCCCATCATGGGATTATTAATCATTTAACTTATTCAGATCAGTCTCGTAGTGTTATAAAACCTTTGGTCAGAGGTAGTGCGCTTAGTGCCACAGTTGATGATTCAGTCGGTCAGCCTGAGTTTGGGCCCGTTCAGACTCGTACTCCTTTGATCCCATCAGTCATGTGATTTGGATTCCACCATGCTAAATGCACTTTTATTTCCTGTCGTTACCCTTTTATTTCTGTGTATTGGTGTTCTTTTACCCGTTGGTAATCATATGACTTGGAAGGTGTATATCGATTGTGGTGAGCCTTGATATGGAGTTTATGATTATATGACTACTCTCATAGATTATTTCTTTTAGTAATGGATGGAGTGGATAAGTGTTGATGTTTTCCATATGGGTGTAGCATTTGGGTTCGAGCCCCATTTAACTTGGCATATTGGCCTTCTTGTATCCCGACGATGGTACTGATTTGGTAGATAGCTAGAGTAGCAGTATCTAATTAGAATTTCTATTCCTTGCAATTCTTATTTGTTAGCTTGGATGGCTAGTGCTATAAGTAGTTTTGATGATGAGCTGCTAAACTGCAAGGGACCAGGTCCTGGATGTGAAAGGTACAGTACAGCTGGCACGTATTGTCTGCATAGCTTTGTCCTGGTGTAACAAACTTGCAGGTGTTATTTTGTACTGATTGGGACAGCTTACCCAATGATATTTCAACCTTAATCATCACTCATCTATAAAATAAAAGAGATACTTCTTCATCAAATGAGGTTTTTTGCACAAATCTAAAGTATTAATAGAGGCAACACAAACTCCATTTCAAAACTGTTCAAGCATTGCTCATGTTCTTGTCATTGTAGTACGCTTAAAGACTGAGTAAGTGAGTGTTCGTGAGTGCTAATTTATAATTGAACAACTCATGTAATAAGAGTAGTGTTTCAGTTTGTTAAGTGAAGTGCTTAGGTAGAGTTGCATAAGTGTGAGATTGATTAGAGTTAATCAGTGTAGAGATTCCTTGCTAGAGTTGCCAAGATGAGCTTTTAGTGGAGTTATAAAAAGCAAAAGAAGCCTACAGGTATGATAAAATCTTGACGATAATCAGGAGTTTGATTATAGTGTATTTGAGGTGCTTGTGAGGGCAAGCCATGGTTTTTCTCTTCCTATATTTCCGCATAAAAATCTTGTGTTTTTACTCTTCTTGCACTGTCTTTAGTTTTCCTACACTCTTCTGTTTGATTGCATGTGATTGATGCTGAGAGACCTGGTCCCTCACTGTGTAGTGCAACCCCTAAGGGTTCTAACATTTGGTATCAGAGTGAGGTCACTCTAAAACGCTCACACCTAGAGTGTCTTGGTCAACATGGCTGCTCCACCTAACCTGGAAGGAGGGAAATCAACCACTAGACCACCTAGATTCAATGGACAGTACTATGAGTGGTGGAAAATAAGGATGTTTGACTTTATTATGGCTAAGGACAATAAGCTTATGGACATTATTCTTGATGGTTATCATGTACCTGTAAGAGAAATAAAAGAAGGAAATATTACAAGAATGGTTATCAAAAGCAAAGGCGAGCTCAATGATGAAGATAGAAAAAGAATTGAGAAAATCAACAAAGCAAAGAAAATGTTTGTTTGTGGCATAGGACTAGATGAATACAATAGGATTTCAGCTTGTGAAATAGCTAAGGAAATCTTAGACTACTTAAATATAGCTCATGAAAGAACCACTGATATGAAGGATTCAAAAGTTGATATGTTGATAACTTAGTATGAAACCTTCATAATGAAAGAAGGAGAAACTATTCAAGAGATACACTAGCTTTACTTCTATCACTAATGAGTTGCACTGTTTAAGTGAAGTAATTCCCTTGCAAAAATAGGTGAGAAAAATTCTTAGGGTCCTTTCTAAATCCTGTTAAAGCAAAGTGGATGCTATCACTGAGGCTAGGAACTTAAAAACTCTCTCCATGGATAAACTCATTGGGAACCTAGAAACTCATGAACTCAAAAAGTAGCAAGGGCATAAGAAGATGGAGGTAAAAAAGGAAAAATACCTAGCTTTAAAAGCTTCAAGATCAGGTCCAACTAAAGATGACACTGATGTTGACTACTTGGCAAAAAGAACTGTTAAAGCTATGAGAAAAAGTGGTCAGTTCTAAAGAAGTGGAAGAAGCAGCAGAAAAAGAGCTACTAAAGAAGTTTGTCACAAATATGGAAGTCCTGAACACTTTATTAAGGATTGTCCAATGAATAAAATGGACTATCAGGATTATCACAATACTGGAGGTGACAAAGGAAGAGACAGGGACTAGGTGCTTGTAAAATAAAAAAGATAGGCTACAGCTAACTTTGCAGTTATGCAAGCCTTAGCTGGTTAGGGTGACTCTTCTAGTGAATCTGATGAAGCTGAAAAGTTTGGAAATATCTCCATGTTTGCTGTAGAGTATGAGAAAGTGACATGCGATTCCTTGTTTGCTTTTATGGCAAACACTAAAGATGAAGAAGAAAATGAGGTAACACTTTCTGACCTTAAAGAAAACTTGGACAACTATTCTCCTAGAAAGATAAAAAGCTTGCAAATGTGTTGATTGACTCTGTGTGAAATAACTAAGAAAAAATTTACTCTAGAAAAAAAATGGAAAGTCAAGAGCTTGAGTTAATTGCTCTAACTCTCCAAATATATTAAACTGAAGAGCAAGTTACTAAGTTAAAGTCTAAAAATCAGAATTTAGTAAGTTAACTGGAGAAAAGAGATGATACTTGTGACACAGAAAAGAATAATGCTCTAGAGAAAAGGATAGAAGATCAGGAACTTGAGTTGATAACTTTGACTCTCCAGATATCAGAAACTAAGCAATAGGTTGCTAAGATAAAATTTGAAAATCTGAGTTTGGTAGGTCAACTGGATAAAGCAGATACATCTGAGAGTAAAGAGAAGAAAGAAGCCTCAATGATTTAGGTTGATATTGAAGAAAAATTAGAGAATTTCCAAAGGCGTCTCATAACTACACTCCAAAAGAATGGGGAGTTAGAGAGGACCTGGTCCGTCTGAAGAAAGTACTCAAAAAATCTCTTCAGTGGACTTCATCCTTACAAATCCTCTCTAACCTCATTAGTCAGGGAGTCAATAATGGTAAGGGTCTTGGGTATCAGTACAAAAATTAATCTTCTGGGTCATAACGCAAATTTGTTCAAGATGTCAAAAACAAGGTCTATAAACCCTTGTGCACTCACTGTCGAAGAGATGGACACCTGAATGAATGCTTTCAAAATTGGAATAAAGTAATAATGATCAATGATAGTTATATCTAGCAAGGGAGTATCGATTCTAAAGGTTTAATACCTTTGAAAAACAAGAAAACTCTCTACCTAGATGGACTAAGAATGATTTGATCACTCCATTGTCCTACTACTGGGATCTCAGACTAAAGTGGGTTCCTAAATATGACAAGTGATTATGGTCTTAGGTATGAGGAAGAGAATTGCAGTCAAGAATGATCACAATGTTGAAAGGTTTGACTGTAAACTCTCTCTTAAGAAACTTCAAGGTAGAAGTGTCTCAGGTGAAATAGTTTATTTCAAAGAACCTGATCCATGGTTATAATAAGAAGAAAACTGTGTGATTTGAAGAAAAGGGGTTGATGATATTGAAAATGATGAGGAAAATACTGGAGGATGCAGATGAGAATAGTAATGATGTAAAATTTCAGATTCACTGATCCCATTTTAAGATTAGGATCAAGTTGAAAAGGCCATGATAAAACTCTCAGGGACCTGGTCCCTAAGAAACTCATATCAAGTGAAGAAGCTTTAACCTTGTGAATAAAGCCAAGTCTGAAACCTAGTCTTCAGACCTATTTCTAGAGCAAATTATGGTATAATGTGGTGTAATGAATCAAATAAGCTATAGCTGGGATTGATCAAATCAACCTGACTTACTGGATGAATCAGCTTCCCTTCCAAAATTTGGCTATGTTTAGGAAGCAAGTATCCTTGGTAAATTAAGTACATATTGGTCTAACTCATTACCATACCCTAGTAGGTATACACCCATGGGAGAAACTTTAGAGGTGGACAGATGTGACAAGCACAAAATTGAAGATTCATTCAAATTAGAGAAGGACTCGATCCCCATATCTTATGTTAGTATCATGTATGTGAAAATTTTATCTGTTCTATTAATAAAAAGCTACATCCTCCCTATCCTTATGTCAAAAAAAGGTTTTCCTATTCTAAAAGGGAAGGTGAGTCACCAAAAAGTTTGAAATTGATCATATCTTGTTCCCCATGAAACCCCTTCCTTGTGCTTATTATTTATCAAATCTTGTTGCACCCACTCCTTCTCTGATCAAAAAAGAAAATCTAAATCCCAAATAACCCTTCTAAGAAAAGGACTTTCTTGATGGCTGCAACTCTCATTTTTTCATGTCCTTCATAGGTTTCTAAGCTTAGCATAGTTAAATATCCTTTGCTAAACCATCCTGAAAAGAAACATCCTTCTTCTCCGGATTTTGCAAAGCCTAACTCTTTTATCACTCAACCTACTGATGAATAACTATCCCTGAATCTTCAAAACTGGTTTGATAATGTTGTGATGGATGAAACATGGATTGCTGAAAATCTTATCTTATTGTTAATAAGTCTAAGAAAGAGCTTAGTTGATCACAAGATAATCGATGTCAGTAAAACACCAAAAATTTCTGGAAAATAGTCTGGAAGTTTTACTGAGAAGTAGCTGACTCTTGAGGGACCTGGTCCTAGAAGAGAAAAGTAGCTAAAAGAGAATTAGTGATCACTTATACTAGAAGAAAGAATGGGGAAAAAGTGAGATTGTATCCAAGAAAGTCAGAAATGGGTTCTTGAAGAATCAAAAGGTGTTAACAGAAAGGTTTTTGATTCAAATATGCTAACAGAACCTGGTATGGTGAAATTTGTCGAGCTAGTTAAACATCAAGGTTGGATGCATCTCATGGAAGGACCTATTCCCACTATTTTTCATGAGATGGTCATATTTCACTTTGGAATTCTTAGAATATGGGGTAAATTTAACTACACAGGTCCAAGGAAAGAAAATAAAGCTAAACGAGGAAACATTAGGAGGGATTTTGGAAGTTCCTATATATGGGGTGAGAACTTTCTCCAAGCAGTTGCCTTCAATAGAATTATTAGCAAATGCATCCAAGGTCAAAGGAAAATTTATGGCTGTAGTGAATAGAAAATTACTCAAGAGTAAGTTTCAATTAGTCTTTGACTTTGTGAACAGGGTAATTCTGCCTAGGTCACAAAAGAAAAGTGTTGCCTCATCTACTGATTTGTATGTAATAGAATGCCTTAGTATCTTTGAATTCATTAATCTACTTGCATTGATGATAAAACATATTCACAAAGTTATTCTTAGAAAGAATGGAAAGCATGACATGCCTTATGGATATTAATTAAACAAGGTATTTGACCAATTTGGTATTGTCTGTGAGAATGAAACCCAAGGTACTGTGCTTCAAATGCTTGGAATAAAGACATTGGTCAAGCCTGAATGTGTCAAATTAGGTAGCATTTATCAAAGGGATCTCAGCAAGAAAATAGAGAAACTAAAGGGCAATTCAGCTACCAAGGATAAAGAAATTAGCAAGCTTAAGGAGATAATTCAGCATCTCTCTAAAAGAAGCCCATGTGATGATAAAATTCTTAGAACTAAGAATGTTGAATTAAAGAAGAGGGTGTCAATCATAATTTATGAGGTCCTTAGATCAACTTCAGAGATAAGGCATCTCTACAACAACCTGCCCCTACTCCGTCAAACTATTCTTCCTAGTCCTTCACTTGTTAATTCTTCTTAATTTCTGTGGATTTTTCCCTAAGAACATTTAATTTATGCACTACAATGATACTTATCCTACTTATGAATAAATCTTTGCTTTGTGTGTTACATTTGTTCTCTTTCTTGTAAAGCTGTTCTTTATGTTAGTGTTGCCTCAATGGCCATGAGTTAACTAATTTGTGCTTAATTTAGTCTTGATTTTCTATCTTTACTTTTCAATAATGCCAAAAGAGGGAATACTAAATACATATAGTAGGGGACCAGGTACCAGGTATTTTAGGTAAATATGAATGGCATACTGATAGGGGGAAGGAAGTGATGTGCTAAGTAAATGATAAGGCATAGTGACAGGGGGAAGCAAACAAGAAGTTTTTACTACGAATGATAACAAAGGACCAGGTCCCTGTGTTGCATGCTGATAGGGAGAAGCATGATGATAGGGGGAACATTCATCATCAGGTAGCAATCACACTGATTAAATGTGATGAATATGCATTGATGCTCAAAATTGTATGGTTGGTTTATCATTATCAAAAAGTAGAAAAGTTTCTCTATGTAGTTTTGATGATGAACAACTAAATTGTAAAGGACCAAGTCCCTGGAAGTGTAAGGTATAGTACAGCTAGAACGTGTTGTGTACACAGTTTTATCCTCTTGTGTAACAAACTTATAGGTACAATTTTGTACTGATTAGGATATCTGGTCCAATGATATTTTAGCCCTAATCATCATTCATCTATAAAATTAAAGAGATGTTTCTTCATCAAATGAGTTATTTTACACAAATATGAAGAGTGAAGAGAGGTAGCAAAAACTCTTATTTCAAGACTGCTCAAGCATTGGTCATGTTCTTATCATTGTAGTATGCTTAAAGAATGAGTGAGTCTTCTTGAGTGTTGATTTTTAATTAAACTACTCATGTTATAAGAGTAGTGTTTGATTTTGTTGTGTAAAGTGCTTAGGTGAGTTATCTAAGTGTGAGGCTGATTAGAGTTAATCAGTGTAGAAAGTCTTTGGTAGAGTTGCCAAGATAAGCTTGTAGTAGAGTTACTAAAAGTGAAAGGATCCTAGAGGCAGGTTGAAATCTTGACTGTAATCAAGAGTTTGATTATAGTGTATTTGATGTGCTTGTGATGGAAAGCCATGGTTTTTCCCTTCCTGGATTTCCACATAAAAATCTTATGTTTTTACTCTTCCTGCTTTTTCCTGCACTCTTTTCTTTGATTTCCTGTGATTGACTCTAAGGGACCTGGTCTCTCACTATGTAGTGCAACCCCTAAGGGTTCCTACATCTTGCTTAGTTAGATAATTTCTCTCTTATAGTGGTGAGGTTGGTTAGTTTTCTCTTCTATTGTGTATACTAAAGCAGTTATAGAGTGGATGATGGCAGTAAAGGTAAGTTGATTTTTCATAATTTTATTATGGTTCGAGAGTTGTTGACTGAGTTTTGTATCCTATTTCTAAGGTTGATTGATTTGGGGTTTGTTCTTCTAATTTGGCTAGTACATTGCTTCATAGTGGTTTTGACATTAACGTCGAGGGGCCTTGGATTATTCTTTCAGGTTTGTCAGAATATCTCTTAGTGATGGTTTGCTCTTGGTGTTAGTGTGGAGTTGGATACTTTATTCTTTTTGTGATGTGGTTCTTATCTTAGTAGGGTTTGGAGAGTTAGAGATGGGTGATCTTTCCTGTGACCTCTTCTTAAGTTGGTATATGATATTTATTATCGAGATGGATATTGGATTGATCAGTTTCTAGCTAAGGTTGCATTTCTCCAAGTCGCTAGAGTTTTAGCTATGACTAGTGCGGTTTGTTGCCTTGATGAGTTCTTGAGTATATTTTGGCATTTGTGCCCTTCAGTAGATGTGGAGTTGATTGCTTGTGTTTTTGGCCAGTGATTTATCCTTCATGGTGGTTTGTGTTTTAGCTATATTTTGGTTTTGGTTCTGACATGATTCAGTAAGGATATGTCTGATTTGGATAGTAAGGCCGATTTGAGTATTTGGCATTAGTTCAAACTTCTTAGCTCAGTTTTTTATTTGACGCCTTGGAATGGAGATTTAGAAGTTATGACGGATTTAGCCTTGGTGTTGAGATTTTTAGTGGAAATTTATGGAGCTTAGGTGTAGCCTTCATTTTTAGATTGCCTCAGTTGGGATTTTATCTATCAGCTGGCTAAGCCTACTTTATGTGTACCTATTCAATTTTCTTTAGTTCAGATGGATTGTGGTTTGTAGGTGTTTAGATGGTATTCCATTGGAACGTTGTTTGTTCTTTCATCCTTGACCTCTATTTGGTGATCTACTAATCAGGAGTAGTATGCTTGAGTTGAATTTGGCATAGCTTCATCCTTGGTTGATGGGATCTCTTAGAGAGGATTGTTTAGTTATGAACAATTGCACTTCAAACTCTTATTTTCTCATTTTTATGGTCATCTGGACCAGTTGTAGCATTGGAATAGATTTCAGACTTAGGTTGTCTCCATTTATATGTGTAGGTAGTGCTTTATGGGCTTATTCTCATGCTTTCTATTATGGATTCTTGGTGGATCAGCTTTGGTTCTTCAAGGTTAGTAGGGTGGAATTGTACAAATAGGACTTAAGTGAATTTTCCCTTATTTGGGAGTGGATATCCAGTTTTCAAAGGCAGGAAAAGGTTATATTTGGATTTAGGAGTTGATTGCATTATTTATGCCTTGGTTTGCCCTTGGCTTAATGTGTCTTCACTTGGTTGTGCTGGTATCAGTGTGGTATTAGTGTGTTGTGGTTCAGATATTGCACGCATCAGCCTTCCTCAGTTCAATTGAAGGCCTGATAGTGGTTAAGATTAAATTTGGTCATCGAGAAGTGAAGAAAAGAAGTTGGTGTAAAAAGGGATACCTATGGAAAATCCCTTGGAAGCATCATCTTAGAGATTATCTAGGAATTCTTACTCTAAGCATGAGGGACCAATACCTCATCCCTTTGATCTTTCATGATTATTCTATCCATGTGACTTTCATGAACAAAATTCCTTTTAATAGTGGATATTGTAATGATCCTCTAGGTTAATTCCTTTATTTACGCGTATTTTTGGTATTTTAAGCCTTCCCACAGAAGCTACAATTCCTTTATGACTTGTCAAAATTATTGGCACGATTATCGAACATTTCATTTGGATGTTAGGCTCATTTCTCTATTTTGGAGTTTTCATTGTTTTAGATTTGGTCTTGGATCAAAACTTCTAGTAGATGACCTCGGATGAAAATTCTAACAGCACCATTATCTCCAAAATAATTATTTTAGTATAAAGGGGCCCTTGGTATAAGTCCCGAGGCTTTGGACTCGATTTGATATATTGGACGGATTATGTGAAATATGGAACGATAGGTGTGGGCCCTACATTTAGAAGAAATGATCTCAGATGAAAGTTTGATGGTTCTATTGAGTTTGGAATTTCGAATTTGGTGTGGTAGTATATTTTATTTGCGCTCACGGGGTTTTGAATGAATCCTGATCGCGCGATCAAAGTCCATTTTGGACTTCGCAAATATCTGGTGCACAACACCTAATAGGACTGGTAAAGCACCTATTTGGATGCTTTAGCGACCCTGGACCATTAGCAGTTATTCACTTTAGCACCCAATGGTCTCTAAAACGGTGCCCTCTATAGCATCATTGAGTCACTTTAGTGGCACCCACAACTTTTTGCCATACCGCTAAAGCGGTCGAGGTTCCGCTTTAGCGGCACCTATAGCCCTTTTAATGCCATTTTCCCCACCCTATTTTCCACCATTTTCACACTATATTGAGAGCTCAAAGAGCAGAAAAAGTGGGAAATCACCCATTGAAGCTAAGGTAAGCTACCTTAACTCTCCTTGGTTATTTCCTACTAACTTTCCCTCCAATTTCTATTATAAATCATGGAAAAATCCTTAGAAATTAGGTCTTGAATTCCTAAAATTTAAGGGTTAATTTGAGACCAAATTTGTACTCTATTTGTGCTCAAATTTTGAGTATATTTCCTTGTCCTTCGAGGGACCTCATGACAAATTCAATTTTGGATTCTATTTGCGAACACCGCAGGCTCGTTCTTGATCCAAATTTTGATCTGATCCTTTATAAAGCAATATGGACCTTATTTTACTCCTAACAATATATAGATCACTATTTTAATAGAGTAACTATATTTCGGGATCATAGAGCAAAAACGAATGATTTATGGATGATTCTAGGATTATTCTTAGACATTTAGGTAGGCTTCTATCAACTCTTCTTCATGAGGTGGTGTATTAGATATGTTTTATGTTATATAGGGATATTAGGATGTAATATTGGGCAGAACATCATGACTTACCCTAATTTATAAGTTTGGGGGCTAGAAGGGTATTAACCTATAAGGTGAAATACTTATTATGCTTCTGGGTTCTTTTTTCCCTAGGTTGCTAGCATATTAGGTATAGTTGAGACTAATGAGCCTTTAGAATGATGTTTAATACATTACTCGATGGATTGTGATAGTTTTCTTAGATTATGATGGTATGGTTACGCTGGATATATATCTTTAGGTCTAAGGCCGTGATTATGATATTGATCGGATTTTTGGGAAGTGGTTTATCCTTATAAAAGACGTGGCCATTGTTTATAGATGTTTTGTGCTTATAATTGTATTGTTTGGATGATGGTGATGGCATCCATGATCACCAAAATAGTAAATGGTACGATTCCAACTAAAAATATGATTTTATTACTATTTTTTCCTAAAACAAGATTTATTCTCACTTTTCACTTTTAAAATGGATTCTTTATAATGGGAATTGTAACATCTTAATGAATTACTTGTGATCCTTTCAGACTAAAAGTGATGTTTTAGAGAGTTTACCAAGATAGATTTTGGTCCACGATTTTGCTACTACTATTTACCTCAATCACGAGAGATTTCGACCCTTTCTACACTTTTAAGATAATTTAGTCCCAGAGTCTACCCACGATAATGGATTTATGGACTCACACTCTTTTATCCTGATAATGACTCACAGTCTAACACACACATATATATATATATGTATGTGTGTGTGTATAGCTATATATATGGATAGATAAATAGATAGATATAGGGTATTAGATGGAGTAGATTGATGATAATAATCATGGTTATTGGAAATCCTGGATCGAGACCAGGTCGGTGTATAGGGCTACTTTCAAACCCCTTAGGGGCCCCTTCGTTCGTGAGCCATCGTGTTGGAGAAGTGTAATGACTTGATTTTTCGTGATTTTTGTGAAATATTTATTTCTTTGTAATTTGACCCTTTTACACTTCCTTGTGGTTGCTTTGTGGTATTTTTAGGGTATGGGGATGATTGACATGGTTCCTGATGTATTTTGATGTGATTTATGTGAAATTATGGTATTTAGTGGCTTAAAAAGCCTTATAGTTGACTCCAATAAACAATTATTTATATGTGCATTGCATAGGAAAACGGGTTACACCAACAAATCTGGAATGTCAATTTTAGGGTAGTGACATGGTTGGTATGTTTTATGGCTTATATATCTCATTTCGACCCTCGGTTCATTATGTGGTGGAATTAGGTTTAAGGGGTCAACTTTTGGAAAATGATATTTCTTCTAAAATTTGATATCACCATTGAGTATGAAGCATCAAATTGATAGGGTAGCATAGTTCGCTTGTATTCACGAGATTTTAGATGAATCCCTAGGGGTCTACAGAGACTTGAAATTCTCCAAGTCTCCAGCTGGTGCACACTCGTACACAACTGCTTGGTCACTTACGCGAGTGGCAGACCATACCCAAGTCGCACGTGACATCTTGGTCGCAATTGCGGGACTCACTTATGCAATAACTGGGCCGCCTACGCTACACCTGCCATCAAACAAGGTATCTTATACGCGATGCTTGGTCGCTTAAGCAGTAGCCGCTTAAGGGACCCGGTGATTACCTATGCGATGTTTGGGTATAATAAATACCGATGTTTTGCCACTTTCACTATTTTTGAGACTTGGAGCTTAGGGTTTCTTGACTTTCCAATTTCCTCCATTTCTAAGCGTGGGTAAGCTCCAAAACACCCATTCCAATTACTTCTCCTCAATTTTATCATTTAAAATTTATTTTAATGTAGATTTAAATGTAGGAGATTAGGGATTTTGTCCCGAAAAGCCTTAAAATTGTATTCCTCCAACTTAAACCCAGACTTTAATCCTTTTTCACTTGGGTGAGTTTCTAATCTTAAAATTATCACTTTTCTCGCAATTTTATCTTCGAAACAACTGTAATTCTCGTTGTTAACATAGATTTTGGGGATTATTACGGGTGAAGTTTAAAAATAATTTTTCTTCGATTTGGACCTCATTCTTAACTCTTTTTTGCTTGGGTTGTAAGTTGTAGACTCTTATCTATCTGGGGAACTTGTTTCAAAAATAAAATTATAGTATTTCTCCATTTTGGGGGTCTGTTTTGACCCCAACTTGAAAAAGGCAATATGGGTACCATTGGCTTTCTTTTAATGCAGCAATTCTATATTTCTAAGTTTTAGTTTATTTCGAGTATGTTCGTAGGAGTAAAGCTTAGGATTGAAATCTTTCAAACTGGTTTTTGACATTTAAGGTAGGTTATGGCTTAACTTTCTTCAAAATAGTTGGGTAGTTAATGTTGATACAAAAACATGTAAAGGATATGGGGACTAATTATGAAAATGGCTATATTTATCGTGTTGTGCCTGTGTGGGGGCCCAAGTGATCATAAATTGCTATGTGTGATCGTGTGGTATCAATGGTATACTTTAATATATTGTTATTCTATTGGTATATGGATTATGTTGGAATATATGGATGGAGCAAATATTGAGTGGATATTTGGATCACTTGGTTGTTATATTGGTTGGACATGGAAATACTTATTCTTATTGGTTGTGAGCATTACATCCTCATATAATGTACATCATGAAATATTGTTACCACCATGGAAATACTAGAAACATGGACTTTTTCTAACTAAAAATTTTACATCTTAAAAATCCTCTACCGAAGGATGTGCCAGAGAAGAGATATGGATATTGGTATTGTATATTAGTAGTATGCGGATTGAGAACCCCCCATGGATCCTAAGTAGGGAAGCTTTAGCTCCTTAGGTGTACACGAAGGTTGTGTGACAACCTCGTGCATCATATCATTCTCATCATCATCATAATCATCCCCGTCATCCTCTTCATTATATTTGTATGTACTTTGTACTTTTCTGTGACATATTACCTTCCTTGATGTGATACCTGTTTATGTGTTTTCCTTCCTCATACTTGTATGTGTAATATCTGTATACTTGTATTTCTTTCTCATATTTGCTTTGGAGTATATGAATATTATAAAACTATTAGTAGAGATGGTGTACGCTACCATTTGGGACATTTTTTGGTTGCAGGTGATGTGCCCTTAGTGTATATTTTGTATGCTTTATTTTCTACTTTGCTCAGTCAGCCTATGAAACCTATTGAGTATAAGTGGACCATACTTACCTCTATTGTGCCTTTTAGTGTAGATTCAGGTTTGAGTGCACCTCATGATGGTTGATTCGGGTGATGTTTAGAGCTTTTGAGGTAGTGATTGATTTCATGCATCCAAAGTTGACTACTGCCTTTCCTTATTTAGACTATGTCTTTATTTATATTCAGAGACAAAGTTGTTCTTGTTTGGATACCTTATGTATTTTGATCACGAGTTGTACTAGTTATGTTCTTACACCATGACGCTAGGTTTTGGGTACTTGGCTTTGTATTATTGACTATGTATTTCTATTTTTATTAAATATGCATGTAACTCAACTCTGCTCTAGGAGTTTTGCCTTAGGTTTGTCTTTATCTTTCATTTCATATCAGTTTTGGTGATAGGCTTACTTGTCAAGGCTTGCCACGATAAGTGCCATCATGACCCTTAGTTTTTGGGTTAAGATAAATTGGTATCCGAGCACCCAAATTCATTGGTCTTAATAGTGTAAGAACAGAATGTCTAATAAAGTCTCGCAGATTAGTATGTAGACATTTGTATCTATCTTCGAGAGGCTATAGGATGTGTTTAGGAAATTTTTCTTATATTGTTTCTTGTTGTGCCGATTTCCTTCATGCCTTGTGTTCTAAGTCATATTTCACTCATTTCTGCATAGATGGTGATGAATAAATCTCCTAAGGTCAAAGATGTTGAGCCTTCATCCGAGGAGAGGGCCCAATCTAGAGAGCGAGTTATGATTTGTGGATGGGCTTAGGTAGTGGACGGGAATGTGGATTTTCCCCATCTAGAAGTAGTGCTAGGGAACTTTCCCCTGAGCCTAAGGTTGAGCATATTAGAGATGTTAGTCCTACTTTAGTTCCATCGAATTCATCTACCCAAGTCTAAGAGGGATTATTGGTTATTTATTGACCTATTTAAAGGGCTCTCCTTTGAGTGCACTTGGTGTTCCCACAGCTCTGAGTGTTGTGCCTCTTTCTATGCTAGAGTCTACATATAGTGTTTCTCTAAACCCAATTGTAGATCCTCCAGTTGCACCTACTTCTGCTTTTAGGTCTCCATAGAATTGGAGTGTTATTCCTTCTTCAGCACTAATATCTTAGTATGGTATTTCGAGATTAAGAGTTCAGCCTTCATCTATGTTACCTCCTTAGGTGGGATCTCAACCATCTGAATTTATCATGTCTTCTCTTATTATGGGTATAGTCTTTTGAGGATCAGAAGAGGTTTAAGAGATTTACTTATTTGGGTTTTGTTAGATTTAGTGGTGTTGTGGAAGGGATTCCTATGAGTTCTTGATTGACTATCATGAGAAGTTCCATAATTGGGTTCTTTAGAGTCACATGTTTTTGTGTATACTAATTATCAGTTGAGAGATGCCACGATAGATTGGTGGAGGTCACTTGTTGGTTGTAGACTTTTTGATTCTCTTGAGATGACTTGGGACCAGTTTGTTGAGGCCTTTTTAGAGAGGTTCATGCCTTATAGTCTAAGGGATCGGGTGAGATATGAGTTTGATCACCAGGTGCAAGGCTCCATGACTGTTGTGGATTACAAGGAATGGTTTCATGCCTTGTTTTGATATTTTTATGCCACCATTACAACCAAACTATGAAGATTTAAAAGTTCATAAAAGGGGTTGGATGTTTCTCCTCAATTAGCTACAACTCAAATAGTTGTGTTTGGAGCATTATTTAAGAGTATAGTGGATCATGCTAAGATGATTGAGGGTATTCTTTGAGCATCTCAGGGAGGCTCCAAGAAGGTTCGCCGTGTGGGTGAGTTTAGAGGTCACATTTCTTGAGGTAGGGATTTTAGAGGCTTTTATGAGTATCATGGTAGACTAGTGCAAGCAGTTTTATAAAGTTCGGGTAGTGGGTATTCTAGTTTAGCAGTTTTGGGTGGCCTTCATGGCCTAATCGTACCTTCTCCCATTGAGTCAGGCCATAGAGTTTGCTATATGTGTGATGAGACTGGCCATTAGGCAAAGAACTATCCCCATCGTGTGTTCAGGGCTACTCCTATTTTAGTTATGAGAGGTATGGGTTCTACCAGAGGTGTGCGAAGAGGTAGTGGATCCATGATGGAAGTTGCGGGGCTATTTAGCCATTTGGTGGTCATGGACAGTGCTATGCTATACCTTTCATATCAGAGGAAGAGTCTTCCGACGTTGTTATCATAGGTATCATCCCCATTTATTTCAGATCTTCATCTATGTTATTTAATCTGATATTGACTTTCTTCTATATGTTTGCATATTTTGCTTCGAGTTTCAATTCTACTAGTGAACCTTTTACTACGCCTATTCATGTATCTACCCCTGTAGAAGATCTTTTAGTATTGGATCGAGTGTACCAATCTTTTATTATGACTTTCATTAGGCATGAGACTTAATAGATTTTCTTGTCTTAGATATGGTTGATTTCGATGTTATCCTTGGTATGGATAGGTTGGCTCCTTACTATGCTATCCTAGATTGTTATGCTAAGACCTTGACTTTAGCTTCGCTGGGTGTACCAAGGATAGTTTGGAAGGGTGTGCTTTATTTAGGTCCCAAGAGAGTTATATCTTATGTTCATGCTCGTCACTTGGTTGAGAGAGGATGTCTATCTTATTTGGTGCATATTCAGAAAACTAGTGTTGCTTCATCTCCTTCCTTGGATTCTATTAGTGTTGTTCATGAGTTCATGGATGTGTTCCCTATGAATTTTCATGGTATGCCTTCGGATCTTGATATTGACTTTGCCATTGATGTTGAGCCGGGCACTAAGCCCATTTTAATTTTTCCTTATTGGATGAACCCAGCCGAGTTGACAGAATTAAAGGATCAGTTATATAAATTGTTGGATAAGGGATTTATCAGACCTAATGTATTTCCTTGGGGTGCGCCTATCTTGTTTGTGAAGAAAAAAGATTGGTCTACGCATATGTGCATTGATTATCGATAGTTGAACAAAGTAATGGTTAAGAATACGTATCATTTTCCTCGTATTAATGATTTGTTTGACCAGCTTCAGGCTGCTTTGGTGTTTTCAAATATTGATTTGAGGTTCGAGTATTACCAGTTGAGGATTACGGTCTAATATTCCTAAGACAGCTTTTTAAATTTGGTACGGTCATTATGTGTTCTTGGTCATGTCCTTTGGGTTGATCATGCCCAACAGAGTTCATGGAGTTGATGAACTAGGTATTTCGATCGTATCTCGATTCCTTTGTTATTGTATTAATAGATGATATCTTGGTTCAATCCAAGAATAAAGTCGATCATGAGGAGCATTTGCGGATTTTGCTTCAGAGATTGAGGGATGACAAGTTGCATGCTAAGTTCTCCAAGTGTGACTTTTGGTTGGAGTCTGTCTCTTTTTTGGGTCATATGGTGACTAAGGAGGGTATTATAGTTGATCCAGTCAAGATTGCAACGGTTCATGATTGGGCCAGGCATACTTCGCCCATTGAGATTCAAAGTTTTGATGGCTTGGAAGGTTACTACCAGCTTTTTGTTGATGGATTTTCTTCTGTTGCAACTCCATTAACCAAGTAGACTCGAAAGAATATTTCTTTTTAGTGGTCCGATGCTTGTGAGGTTAGCTTCCAAAAGCTCAAGGACTTGTTGACATCAGCTCTTATATTTACTTTGCCTAAGGAGGGCATGGGTTTTACCATCTTTTGTGAAGCTTCAGGTGATGGGTTAGGTGTTGTGTTGATGCAGGAGGGTAAGGTTATTGCATATGATTCTCGTCAGTTAAAACCCCATGAGAAGTATTACCTTACCCATGATTTGGAGTTATGCGTGGTTATTTTTGCTTTGAAGTTATGGAGACACTACTTGTATGGAGTTCGTTGTGAAATTTCATTGGATCATAATTTCTTTCAGTAATTCTTCACCAAGATCGATCATAATATGAGACAGTGTCTGACATGACCAGAACTAGGGCCTAGTCGTGTCGGGTGCCTCAAGTCCAACCAGGATCGGAGACCACCCCCAATACACTACCATAACCTCTCTGTACCCTATGTCAGAAAATTCTGAACATATAACAAGATATAACAATAATAATGTAAGGACATTAAGTAAGGTCTATAACCATGACCAAGCAGCCATAACCAAATATCCAACCAAAACCAATCCCAATGTCAATGCCAATACTAAGGCTGAAACCAATACCAATACTGCCCGTGCCCATAGTAGTCACACAAAGTCTCTAACCGAAAACAAGAAACATCTGGTCGAGCATGCCCCCGACTATATCCAAAACCAAAGTCCAAGAAACAAAAATAATGTAAAGAAGTCCATAGAATGAAATTCAGTCTTTCGGAGTATGGAAGCTCACCACTTCAATCTGACTTTGAGCTGCCCCCGAATCCAAGTCACTGAGCAGGTGGAGTAGTATGGCTGGATCCTGCATTGCATGGGGATACAATGCCCGACGACGGTTAACGTGATAAATTCTAGCATGTACTCAGGAATAAGGATAAAATAATGCCATTATTCAAAACCAAAGTAAATAACCATATGTAATAACACATATATATATATATATACTATGCTGGGAAAGGGAAATAGTTTTATTATGCATTAAAAACCATAACCTGAGTTGTGTAGCTTGACCATCCTAAAACTACCCACAGGCTATATGGGTCCGGTGTTACCCCCTGAACGGGGCCCAATGTGTGTAGCTGCATGAATCGGAGATATCATAGGGGCCGGGGATTCCGTGTATCCTTCACCCTCCATGATACTTATATACAAATATAAACTTAGGGGATTCCCATGTACCCCACAAGTATATAGTCACCATGACCAACCCTCATGTTGGTAAACATGAGTTTCCAGTGTCCATCCACCAGACTTACAACTTCACGTTTAGCGTTAGCTATCACAACCCGCCATTATTGCCCTATTAAAACCTTTAGCACATAATCAAACCAATTTCAAAATTTCATTACCAAGGCATTATGAAGTGGTATTGTCATACCGACTATAGCTTGCAAGCAATGTCATTAGCCAATACTTAGAGGATTCCTATGTACCCCACAATATTTCCAATTAAACCAAATCCATGGCTATCAAGGCCTTTCCAAACCATTTAAAACCAACCAAACCAATTTAAGTTCCATTACCATATTATGCAATGCTAGGATTTCAAGAATAGTCAAACTATGTGACAAAATCATTCTCATTGGCATTTTAACAAGCATGTTGAGGGCATATAGTTTCCAAAACCAAAACCAAGTATTAATTGATCATTCCCATGTAACCACATGTTCAAACCATAATTATAATATGAAAAACATAAGAAAATCATAGGAAAACATTATCCAACCATGAACAACCAAAACCCCCAACATCTATTTCAAAACCCCAAACAAATCCACAATAATACCATGAAAACAATTCATTAAAATATGTTTTTAGTTGAACTAACAATGAGGGAGGAGTAACATGCCTTAGACACCAAAGAATATGGAGAGACACCACCCTTGAAAGCCTTAATTAATCACTTTGAAGAAAACCTAGCCTTTTCTTGACCTAAGAGCTTGAGAGAGATTTAAGAAAGTTTAGAGAGTGTTTGATTGAGAATATTAGGTTAGGGAAGCCTCCAAAGGTGCTTTATATCATGGGGTCAAAAGGAGTTAAGAGGGAAAATATCCATAATACCCATAACTTAAACTGTAAAAATTCTCGCGGGTGGGTAGGATTGGACCCCTCAAATCGTACCCATATCATATGAGTAGTACCCTCCAATCGTATCCAAGACAGAAATTTAGACTCCACATTCTATCCAATATACAACTTCTTTCCCTAACTCGAATCATCACTGATGAGGGGTGATTTTACCACTCACTCGCACTTAATATTTCATACATATTACCTTATTTTGGATGAATAAATGAGACATAGTTGTATTTTAATGCACTAATATCCACTCTTTATAGGCATAGAGTTGAAGGGAAGGAAATATGTACAATGGAGCTCAAAATAATTCAAAACTGAGCAAGAAAAGTGTAGATGAAGACTTGGAGAAGCAAGGCCTAAAGTACCACGGTCGTGGTTTACTAACCGCGATCACGGCAGTCAAGCAAAATTCATCCAACCGCGATCGTGGAAATTACCCGCGGTCACATAACCAAGGTCGTAGCTATATTGGCGTGATCGTGGCATAGCAGAAGAGACCAGCCCAAGGTCAAAACCAAAAATGCACGTGGCTGACCTTAATTTTGACAATATGACTCAAACCCTATCATGTATCATATTCTATCTTCCCCAATTTTGAGGTTTTAGCTCTTGGAATTCATAGCCTCTATTTTTGGAGAAGAAAGTATTGTGTAAATTTTGGGTGAAGAATACATTGGAGACTTTCTAAGTGAACGATTTTCTCACTACCATTGTTGATATTGTGGGAGAGCCAAGTTTGAAGTAACATTCGCTTAAATCTTCAACAATTCATTTCAATGGAGATTATGGGTACATGTATGCTTATTTATCTTATGTGTAGCTAAATCTCCCTATTGGGGTTATGTGTGAATAGGGGTTAAAATTTGTGTGGTTTGTTATTGTTAGCATCTATTTGGTACTTTATGTTTATGGGTTTGATCATTTCTATGCTAATTTGGTTGGGATTTGATTGATGAAAGCCCTAAATACCCACATGGGTTTGATGAGTGAAAGGTCCAATCTCTAGAAAGCTCAAAGCTATCTTCGAAAGAAGGGTTTTGGGTGAAGTATAGGAATCCATATCATCCTTGAAAGAGGGATGAGAAAACCAAAGCAATGATAGATATTCATATGTGTAGTTTTAAATCTTCACTATCTAAGACATAAGGGTGAATGTGAGGTTAACTATACCATGGGTATCATCCTAGAGATAGGGATGCCTAGATTGAGATTGTGGTTATAAATTGTTGAACATACCTATTAGGTATTTGAAAGAATCAATGGGTTAAAGTTTGGTGTTTTGTCGAAAAACTAGCATCAAAATCCATAACCAAACCTACCCATATTTGTCTTACTAAATTGGTGTTGATTGCTAACACCCACATATCACTCCCTTAGTAATAAATAATCCCAAGATCCATGCATAATTGTTAAACTCTAATAATTCATAGCCCAGGATTTATACAAGAAAAATCCAAAAAGAAACATTAGTATAGGAACCTATTTTCCCCATTGTATCTTATTGTACCATTTATTTGAATTTAACTTGTATCTATCATTTTAAATTAATTTGATCGCCACTCGCATTATTCCTCATAGATTTGACCCCGACTCTAAAGTTGGGTAAATATATTAACGACGACTATCTTGCACTTAATTTGACGTGTAAGTTGAGCATTATTAAAAATGTCGTTGTTGTCGGGGAACAATTTGGAGTATTAAGTTAGTTTGGACTTTTAGTTACTTGCTCGAATTCAAGCTTGTATATATTTGTTTGTGATTTTTCTTTGTAGGTAGATTTTAATTTATTTATATTTTTCTTTATGTCATCTTTCGACAAGTATGATGTCGGTAATTGGGATTCCTATCCTGACGACCCATGTCCAATCTATGAAGGACCACTCTTCAGGAAAGATTGTAACTATACTTCCTACAAGGAGTATAGGTTATCGTTATAGATTGGTTGAGATGGACATTGGGATGATTGTCCAAATGCCTCCTCCCCCTATGATACTAACCGAATTACTAGTTCTTCTTATGAGATTGATAGGTCTTATGATAAGAAGAAAGAAAAGCAACACACCGAGTCCAATATTTATGACCTAAGGTTATTAACTATTTTGGATCGGGTAGATGCAATGGGGGAGAGTATAAAACACATGCATCAAGAATGGACAAGTGTCAAGAAGAAGGTAATGGTCAAAGAAGAAAAGCTTGAAACAATCATTAACATGCCTATCTTCAGAGATGAGGTTTGTCACAGAGAAAAAACAAACTACGATGACTATCTTAGTAGCGAAGACTCCTCGGTGACTTCCCAATCATCCGACTCATATGAGAAAGAAGAAGCCAAAATAAAATAAATGATACTAGAGTCAAGAGAAGAATCAAAGCAAATCTCTTATAACAACTCTAGTTCATTTCAGGGTAAAGATGCTTCGGAGTAGGCTAACTCGAAATTAGGTGTTGGACCTCATTCAACCCACCTTTCAACATTATGCTTTGAGGATGTAATGAGGATTCATCCCTTTGAACAAATAGAGGATTGTGGGATGACAGAGTCTGACTCTTATATTTTGGAGTTTGACATTCCAAAGGTTCACATGGAACCCCATTCATCAAAGGCTAAGGGGTTCAATTTCTGATGTACAAGGAATGGCCATCTAAGGATCCAAATCAAAATCTGATGTGAAGTTGGGTAAAAGGTTCAAGTCTTCAAAATGGCGAGATTGAAGGTTGTTCACCATGCCCTCGTATTTTCCAAGTTTCATCTTGGCAAAGTTGAATCTTTTTTTCCTCTTCCGCTCATTACATATTGAACGAAAGTTGGGATGGAGATTCAAATTTTCTAAGTGGAAACATAAAAAGAATGGAGGTATCGCACCATGACGTTAAACTAAGTGCTCAATGGGAGGCAACCCATCATTTCTTGGCACGTATCCTTTTTAATTGAGCATGCTAGAGTAGATTTTGACTTTGTTTTTGCACAAGCATAATCCATAAAATATGGTGCTACGTGGCATTTTGATCAAATTTTAAAAAGAAATGTGTGAATATTGGCTAGTTTGGAATGAGCAGAAAACATAGGAACCACGGTTGTTAGGTCTCAGTTACCGCAACCGAGATTCATGCCTCTGCGATTGTGGAGGCTGCGTGACCATGATCGCTAAACTATGACCGTGATCGCAATCTAATCAGTTTAAAAAACCATTCGAATGTCATTTCCCCCATGCATTTCTTCCAATTTTTCTTTCAAAATACTCCCAAATTTGTGGCTTTGCATTGCATTTTCAAGTACCACCTCATACCGTACATCCTCTAATTTGGTAAGTTGTCTTAATTTCCTTGGTTTTATTATTATCACATGCTTAGAACCCTTAGTGTAGAAAACAGCCTAAATTAGGGTTTTCAATTACTAAATACATGCCTAGTTGAAATTTTTGTTGTGGTTGGTTGTTATAGTAGGTGTACACGCTAATGGGGAAGTCTTGAGTACCTAAATTTAAGCTTTAAAAGGTTGAAATAATCATGTACTCCATGTGTTCGATTGAATTCCCCAATGATTTTAGTTTGAATTCTTTCAAGTTTAGGGGCCACAATCACATATTCTAGGCTTTAGTTAAGCATTTATATTGTTGTCATTCCTATTTGAAACAAAGAATTGGGTTATAATCTTATTTTGAGCACTGCACAAAAGCTATCGATTTAAGTCTCAGGTACCACAATCGCGGTCCCGATGACTGCAATTGTGTCACCACAGTCATGGTCACCACTCTGTGATCACCATACTTAAGGGCAATTTTAGGCAAACATCAAAATTTCTGCACATCCTTAACTTGTAAGACCCCACAAAATTCTCTCGTAGTCTAAGCCTTAGAGCGTGTCAAGTGAAGTGTAAATCTGGCCTTGAAAGATTGAGAGATGTCTTCTCAAGTGAGAAATATTTTTAACCACGTAGAATTTCCCTAATATTGACTTTTTCTCTCGTAGAGCATTGAATAAGCTTTCCATCGATACCAATTTCATCAAAATCCAGCATCGGACGAGGAAGCCATAGCCATTTTATAGAAAGCAGTCAAAACCGCCCAGGTGCGATGGTCGGGCTAATGGACCATCGAGCTTGCGATGGACCATCACCTAGCCCATCGCAACCAAGGCAGTGACTCTTTTTTTTAGCCCAAGTGCGACGGCTAGGATGACGGACCGTAGAGGCTGCGACGGACCGTCAAGGATGTGACGGACCATCGCTGAGACCTTCGCATCGAGGTAGTGTGTTCTTTTTCCAACCACTGTGTAAAGGATGATCCGACCAACCATCATACTGAGCGATGGACTGTCACTTGAACCGTCGTAGACCCCATTCAGCATTTTTAACTCATTTTTAAAAGAGCTTTTTGGTCTTTTTCCCACTCTTTTCAGCCCCTATTTATATCTGATTAAGGCTCATAACTTCATTTCATCTTCAACATCAAAAACTAGAGTTTCTACAAAATCAAAACCCTTCCTTCTTCTTTAAGAAAAACCAATAGAAATCAAGAATCTCTCCAAGAGCTTTCAAGAAAGAGTTTCTCTAAGGTATGTAGATTTTGATTCTTGGTTCCCTTTCATCATCCAAGAAGCTCAAGAACCCTTTTATAAAATTCAAAGATCTTATGTTTGTGGGTTTTCATGATTCATGTGAGTTGAAATTGATGTTCATGCTATTATTGAGTTTTGATTCATGTTTGGTTGCAAGGTTTTCAAGCTTTGACCCTAGTATGTGATATTCATGTGATGTTCATGATAAACCCTCTTCAAGTTGTTTGTTAAGTGATCTGTTCATGTCAATTAAGTAAATAAAATTGTTGAATAAGCAAAGCATGCTCCCCATATGTTTGATAAAATGCTTATGTGAAGCAATTAGAGCCATTATAGCATGTTGACTAGAAATACCCAATTGTGTGCAAAACCATGCAAATCAAGTGTTTGTTGAAAAGCCTTAGTGAATGACTTGTGACATGATAGCATGAAATTCCCCAATTATGTGCTCTTCGATACATGCTAAGACTCTAATACATGCTAAGTATTTGATGCAAGACTTTGTTGAATGGAGTATGAACCAATAGCATGTCTCCCTATACTATCACATGTTTATGATTTCTAAATACTTGAATAGATGCTTTAGTAATTGTGAAGGTGAATGAATGTTCATGGTCTTGATAATTCAAGAATGGTTGTGATTTACTTTTATTTTATCGAGTCCTGGGGTATTTATACTAGATAATTTAGTTGCAGTCTAAAGCCTCTGTCAGTTTTCACGATAATTCCAGTCGAGCCATGATTCTCAAAACTCAGCGAGTTATAGAACTCTGTATTCTCAAACAGATACAGAACATAAGAAATCTCAGTAATATCTGTAATCACCGTAATCTCAGTATCACTAGTAATCTAGCCTCAGTTCTATACCCAGCTCAGATCTAGTAGTATTCAAGTGTTCAGTTTTGACCTCTATAGTAATTGAGTACTCTATTCAAAGCTCAATGTCATTTAGTCAGATAATGAGATTCAGTAGTATTTCGTCAGATACGGAACCAAGTAAATTTAGGTTAACTCAGTTAGACCATTCGAGAAACATGATCAGTATCAGATTCAACTTAGTTTATGTTTAGTTAAGAATCAGTTTAGAATCTTTCAGTTAGGAGTAGGAGCTAGCACCGAGCGAGGGTAGGGATGGCGACTCCTCGTCAGAGAGGCTGAGTAGTTAGGAGCAATCCCTAAACTCCAGAACCGCGTAGCCAGTGCAGGATGCAGGAGTCACCCATCAGATTGGCTTGACTATTATATTCCTTAGGCTTGACTTCCTATGAGGGTCACCCATCAGATAGGCTTGACCAGAGAGGTCTTTACCCGTGACACGGTATTGACACCCTTCTATCTGGGGTTACAGGTTGGACCCTCCCAGTTGATATTCGAGGCATGTCGGTTAAGTGACTACTTCCCACAGTTATAATTTTAGTATAAATCTTTAGAAATCAGGACTGTCATATACGGTCATCTATATCAGTGAGGAACTCAGATAGTTCCATTGATTCATAGACCACCCGTCAGAAAGGCTTGGTCTGATATAAATTTATTCAGATCTAGAGATCACTTGTCAAATAGGCTTGATCTCAGTCTCAAATTTAGTTAAGTATTCTTGTTATTAGATCTAGAGATCGCTAGTCAGATAGGCTTGATCTCAGTCTCAGATTCAGTTGAGTATTCTTGTTATCAGATCTAGAGATCACCCGTCAGATAGGCTTGATCTGAGTGTCAGATTCAGTTGAGTATTCTTGTTATTAGATCTAGAGATCACCCATCAGATAGGCTTGATCTCAGTCTCAGATTCAGTTGAGTATTCTTGTTGTCAGATTCGGACATGATCTTTTCTTATCACTGATAGTAAATTCTGGAATTATCTATTAGAGAGGTTTGATCTTCGATGCAGTCAGACAAGAGTAGAAAGTTTAAAATTCAGTCAATGACGTAAGTATATTTAGTCAATCAGCTTCAGTATCCTCAGATTTTGAGATCACTCGCTAGATAAGACTGATCTCAATTCTAGTACTCAGTTATCGATATCAGATGATTTAGTTATTTAGTATCTCAGTATTAGTAGTGAGTTCAAATGAAAGTAATGCAGTATCTGAGTTTCAGTATTCAGAGTCGTGATAGTTATAGTTATGGTTTGTGCATTCAAGCTTGTGTTCTCATTCAGTACTCTCATGATCATTCAGTTAAGTAATTGTTCATGAATAAGCCCTTGCATTTAACCTTACCTCGTCTTCATACTCGGTATATTCCCATACTAAAACATTTGTGCTATGGTGTTTTATTTGACACCATAGGTTCAGAGGCACGAGATCCAGAGTACCCTTAGCAGCTCAGTCCCATTCAGCAGCAGTAGACATAGCAGAGAGTCCTCTTCATTTGAGAATGATCCTTTTATCATTATTGCATCAAATTTCATTTATTTTCAGTAGACGAAGTTAGTTAGAGACATGTCCCATCAACTCCACAGCTCAGATAGTTTAGAGGCTTTTCGGACAGATGATCAGTATTCAATTTTAAATTTTAAGTATTTTTAGATGTTTTGAACCTTATGGATAGTTTTCGCATTTATTATCTATATTATGCAGTGTCTAGGTACAGTTATCAGTATAAGGTTAGCTTGTGGTCCTTTGGAATCATGAGCACCATGTGACATTTCGATTCCAGAAAATTTAGTCGTTACATAGCTACCCCTGAAACATTCCTTAATGCTACCACATGAGCTTACCTGTTTAATTTAGCATGTTTTCTATATGTTTATACTAATGTTGACCTAAGTTGCATTGTTTACAGGTTCTCAGCCTCAGAGATGGAGAGATTTGACAACACCAGTTTCATGACCCCAGAATGTTAGAACCTCAACAATGTGGATTTCCATAGGACTAAATTACTTCCTAAAAGAGGTATTATCTTGGACAAAGTAGATAAAAAGTTCCCAAGCTTTCATTCTAGACTCACTTAAATTGGGAGGCTATGTTTTGCCCTGTGTTGCTAATGAGCATTGGGTTCGTGAATTCTACGCTAACTTAAGCGTAGTTTCTTTCATAAACCCAGTGATGATGATTCGGGGAAAGTAAGTGAACTTTGGGACAGTGGGTATCAATGAGGTGTATGGACTCCCAAATGATGACATAGTACAGTTCCATGCAAAATCATGTGAGCCAAGGACCTGGATGGCAAATATTTTATGTGTAGGCAAAGATGTTCCCTGGTCCACTACCAAGAGAGACATTTTGATGAATAAATTTACAACTGAGGCCAGACTTTGGCTAAATATTATATGTAGCCAAGTATCGTCATGCACTCATATAACCATTGTAGTAGATTTATAGGCTGGATGGTGACCTGTCTTCTTTCTAGCATCACCCTGAATGTGGGCGAGATTGTGTATTTAGAATAGAGGTACATTAGAAATCATGGAGGTACCCATCTTTCCTCCCTTACCTTATCACAAAGCTATGTAGAAGGGCACAAGTGGAAGAGTATGCTACAAATACCTGGGTGCTCCCAGGCCCCCATATCTTTCCACTCAAATTTAAAGGTGAGGGCACCTCGGGCTAGAGCAAGAAGAGAAAAGCAGACTCCGGCAAATTGACCCAAGAGGATACAGACTCTTATAGGACTTCATCAGTCAACCCCCTTGATGACATATCAGGTCAAATATGAGTTGTTAGAAAGCTACTGTCCAGCCTCTCTGAGGGACCGGGAGAGTCTTCCATCGCTCGTCACTTGTACATAGCTCAGTCAGACTATGAGAGATACAGAGAGGAACACGAGAAGCAGGGAGCAACTGTTGCCCATTTAGATAAATCGTATTTAGCCTTGGCTGCATCACACAAGGACATCAGGGAATCACATGAGAAAATACTAAAGAGACATAAGAAGCGAGATAAATTCTTCAAAAAACTGTGGAGGGGGTAAAGGGTATTTTTAAGGTACTCAAGCACAACCATTGACTACCTTTACCTAGGATGGACAGTGAGAATAAGGCCCCTGCTGAATGGTCTGCTGATGATACTGGGGGTAATGGTGCAGAGTCAGCGGGAGAGGATAACTCTTGATACATCTTTAGGGAGACCCCTACTACTCTTATTTGCTTGCATATGCGGTGGGGAACCTGTATTCTTTTAGTTAGGGGTGCCCCTAAATTTGTGTTATTTTGATGATGCATGGCTGGATATTTCTCTTTATGTTATTAATTATTTTGGGATGATGCCTTGGATATTGTTTTAATTGTTTTTTTGAAATGCTACATTTTAGGCACCCAGTTGGTGTTCGCATTTTATGGATTATCATGTTTTTCTTCTAGTTCTAGTTTTTCTCTTCTTACTCTAGCCTTGTTTTTTATTTTGATAATACAAGACTAACTTTTCCCCATGATGGATTAAGTGACAACATTTTTAAGGGTAAATAGTTGTGTTTGGGTTTTGAGGCATAGGTGCAGGGGAAGTCTGAGTATCCATAGCATAAATGTCAAAGATGCAAGGGAAGTCTGAGTACCTATGGCATTGGATTTTGTATAGTTGGGGTCACTTTTTACACCATTGGTGAAGTCTGAGTATCCATATCGGTTGTTTGCCCATTTTGAGCCTAAATATGAGACTAAGACTTTGGTTGCAGCCATAATTTAGCAAAATGTACGAGAGGCTAATGCAAAATTTTAGAAAAATCAAGGGCATGGACATAAGCATCGTTGTAACAAAACTTTTTCTCTTTTTGTGGCTCCTCAAGTGTTTGACTTATGAATAGAAATAGATACTCCCATTTGGTCTCTCGCGGAAGGAACATTTGAGCCTCCTTGGCAAATTTTCCATGCCATGTGTGGTGAGCTTTTAGCATTCATCTCTTACATACTTGTGTTGTCTAGAACTTTCCCCGTTAGTCTTTCAAAACTAATTTTGATTGTATGTGGTTGGAGAAATAATATTAGTCCATCTTTGTGATTTTGGAACCCACCTTAACCTAAAAAGCCTACCCATGCATAATTGCAATCCCTAGTTACCCACTTTGAGCCTTTAGACCTTTCATTGGCAAACTCAATACAAGTCGTGTTCCATTCTTTTTATCCCTCTTTTGAACCATACCCTCCTTGAACTTGTAAATGCAACGTGAGGCTAAAAGCCTAAGTTGGGTTAGTAAAGGTTGATGAAAGAAAGTTTGAGGTCACAAAGTAGTTAGCAAAATTCCTTATGATCCTAAATCGTAAATAAATAGTTAGAAAAAAAATGAGTCTATCAAATAATTGAATTTCATAAAATTTGAAAGAAAAGGAATTAAAAGAAAAATGGTGAACTATGGAAGAAAAAATAGGCATAGAAAAAGTAAGAAAATAAAAAAGAGTGGTCGTTAGTTGGAAAAGGAGGATTGTTAAGTGTGATGTAGATTTTCAGGGAGGGGTGTGGCCAGGCTGTTCCTAAATGATATCCTACCCTAACTCGAACCTGCATGACAAGCTTAGAAAGTCCTTTGAGATCTCTGACCAATTACTTTCTTCATAGTGATGATTGAAAATAGGGCAAGCCTATCATATGACATTTATTGCATGGAGATTTATTTTGTGAGGGAGAGAATTGTCTACTTAAAATTCCTTGTTATATATTTTGTAGCTTGGTGTGAGAAATATTTTTTCTTGTGAGGTTGGCATGTGATTCAAGTTGAGGTGGATAATTTTTTCACCTTCTGGCAATGAGGCAAATGGAGTATAGCTTAGTTGTGGTCAAAATAGAGTCACTTCTAGAGTATTGGTTTTTGTTGCTTGGTCACTCTTTAAAGTCCTATATAGACTTGAATATAGCAATTTTATAGTGAGGGCTGTAGTGAAATTTTCTTAGCCCATGTGCAATGAGCTACTGTGGGAGTGACTAAGGTTAAAGTCATTGTGATCTTTAAGGCATGAAGTTTGGGCATAAACGATTGTGTCTCATAGTAAAAGGTAGTGTTGCTTGAGTACAAGTAATAGCTTTAAGTTGGGAGAGTTGATGAGTGGTGATTTTACCACTCACTCGCACTCAACATTCGTACACATGATTTTGTTTTGGATAAATAAATGAGACGTAGTTGTATTTCAATGCACTAATATCCACTCTTTGCAGGCATAGAGTTGAATGGATGGAAAGATGTGGATTGGAGCTGAAAATATTAAAAAGGGTGCAAAGAAGAGTGCAGTTGAAGACCTAGACTATATCAACCTCAGTTACCATGACCACTTTCCTCAATTCGCATTTGCAATTGGTCAAGATGGTCAGCACAATGCGGTCGCAGCACACAGCCGCGGTCATGTGGATGTGGTCGCAGACAATAATGCGCGATCATGATTCAGCGGGAATATGCCCAAGGGTAGATCTGTAAAAGCACTTATATAAATCCCAAACCATATATAAGCAAAACACCCTTTCTTTTTTGGGTATTGCTTACCTCATAAGATATCTTGGAATTTAAAGCTTGAAACCCTAATTGGGCAAGTGTGTAACTAACTTTGGAGGCTAAATTTCTTAGGATCTTTATGAAGAATGAATTCTTTAGATAATTCTTATGGTATATCTCTCTTTTCTTTTTTCATGAGTAGCTAAGTAATTTATTCTTGGGATTATGTTGAACTAAAGTGTAATTGTGTGTGGGTATTGTTGTGTTTGCATGGATTTTAGTTGTTGAGTATGGATTCCACCATTGCTTGAGCTTATGGGTTGGAATTTGATGGGTGAAAACCCTAAATCTCCAAATGGGTTTGATGGATGAAAACTCTAAACTCTTGAAACCCATTATCATCCTCAAAAGAAGGATAAAAGTAAACATTAGGTAACCCATAACATCCTTGAAAGAGTGTTATAGGGGATAAGGAAATAGTGGACAATTGAGCCTATTGTTTACTACCTTTTGATATCATAGAAATAAGTGTATTTGGAGTGTAAATCATGTCAAGAGCATTATTCTATAAATAGGGATACTTGATTGAGGTTTTGTGTGATTACAAAAAATTGCACACTTGTTAGGTGCTCAAAAGAGCCAATGGGTGAAATCGTTATGGTTTTAGTGAAAGATTGACCCCAATGATATTCGACCTAGCCTATCCTTTAGTTAATAACTAAATTTCATGTTGAACTAACATCAACCCATATGCATTATCTTTAGGTAGACATAATCCCAAAATTTTCTCAAATCTTGAATTCAAAGTAAAAGTTTCATTTACCAAGTGCTTGTTAAAGTTTGTTGTGGAGATTTTCCAAATAAATCCCCTCCATTTTATTTTACATGCCTTGTTTATTATCATTTTGGGTAAACTTGTATTAACTAGGGTACCTATAATTTTTGAAGCCTATAATTTACTCTTTGTGGATTCGACCCCAACTCTAGTTGTGTTGCTTGACAACGACTGCCTTACCCCTTAATCATGGGAGTGTGTTGAGCATTATCAATTACTATATGACTAGTATCCCTAAGTCGTACCCTAGGCAGAACACAATAGGCTAGATACTGTAAAACATATGATTTGGACCTTACCTCTCATCATATTATTATACAACTCGTATGTTGTCTTCTTGTACCTTGGATAGAACTTAAGCCAATATCATACTGACCATCATAAGACTAGTGTTCTTAGACCCATACCCACACCATACGACTAGTATAGTGAGTCGTATAATTAACAAAAATCTCAAAACTTAGGAAATTTCTAAGGACTAAAATAGAGGGTGCTTTAGTGTCATTGGCTTGAGTTGTATAAGAATTATAACTTGATGATTCTCTATCATTTGGGTAAGGCTAATGTAGTTGCAGATGTCATGAGTCGGAAGTCGACTAGCATAGGTAGCTTGGTGCATCCTTTGACCCAGGAAAGGCCTTTATCCTTATAGGCTCATTCTTTAGCTAACCAGATGGTTAGGGTTGATATTTTTCCACCTGTGTATATTTTAGCATTCATCGAGGCTAAATTTTTTTTATGGAGCAGATTCAAGCTCATTAATTTGATGATGTTGGATTGATATTGAGTGGTGAGGCTAAGGAAGCCTTATTTGATTTAGATGGTGTTTTGAGGCTAAGTTTGTGTACCAAAATGGGTGATTAAAGTAGATAGATTTTGGAGGAGGCTTATTGTTCTAGGTGTTTCATCCATTTGAGAGTGAATAAGATGTATCATGACTTGAGGTAGCATTACTAGTGGGTAGTATGAGGAAGGATGTAGTAGACTTTGTAGCTCGTTGCCTTTGTTGTCAGCAGGTGAAGGCTGAGCATTTGAAGCCTGGTGGTTTGCTTCAAAGGTTACCCATTCTCGAGTGGAAATAAGAATGGATCACTATGGACTTTGTGATTGTATTACCTTGTACTTCACGTGGTTCTGATATCGATTGGCCAAATCTACCCACTTCATTTCAATTCAAGTTTTTTTCAGTGTTGAGAGGTTAGCCTGTATATATATTCATGAGCATATGCATCTTTATAGTGTGTCAGTGTTTATTATCTCACACCGAGGTTTAGTTTTCATATCTCACTTTTAGAAAGCCTTTCAAGATGAGTTAGGTACTCAGGTTGATCTTAGAATAGCATTTTATCCCCAAACTAACGATCAGTTAGAGTGGACTATTCAGGTTTTGGAAGATATATTCTGCGCTTGTGTGATGAACTTTGATGGTCAGTGGGATCAGTATCTAACTTTGGCAGAGTTTGCATACAATAATATCTATCATTCTAGTATTGATATAGCTCTTTTTAGGGCTTTGTATTATAGGTATTGTCTCTATCTAGTTGTTAGTTTGAGGTTTCTAATATTAGACTACGGGGTATGAACTTGCTTCATAAGTCCTTTGATAGAGTTCAAATCATTCAAGATAGTCTATGAGCAGCTCAGAGTAGGTAGAAGTGATATACAGATTGTAGACTTCGTGCCATGATATTTGGTTTTGGTGATCGAATCTTTCTTTGAGTTTTAACCATGAAGGGTATGATGAGGTTTAGAAAAATAGGAAAGCTTAGCCCCAGGTATCTTTGTCTATTTGAGGTTCTTTAGACCGTTGGTGATGTGGCTTATGAGTTGGCTTTGCCCCAAATTTATCAGATGTTCATCCAATTTTTCATGTTTTCATGCTTCAGCATTACATTCTGAATGAGTCACATGTTGTTCGTTTGGATTTGATTTGGTTAGATGAGAGGTTGTTCTTTGTTGAGGAGCCTGTCTCCATCTTGGCTAGAGATGTTAGACGGTTGTGTTCTAGAGATATTCCAGTGGTTATGGTCCAGTGGAGACATTGATTGGCAGATAAGGCTACTTAGGAGGTCGAGTCTGATATGCGTAGTTCATATCCCCATCTCTTTGTTGTGTTATATATTTCTCTTGGCTTCAGTTCAAGGATGAACTAGATTCTTAGTGTTGGATGATGTAACGACTTGATTTTTTGTAATTTTTGTGAAATATTCATTTTTGTGTGATTTGACATTCTTACCTCCCCCCCCTCCTCTCCATGATTGTTTTATGGTATTTCTAAGATATGGGGATGATTAGTATGGATTTCAGTACATTTCAATGTAATTTATGTGAAATTGTGCTTTTTGCCGCTTGAAAAGCCCTATAGTTCACTTCGGTCAACAATTATTGATTTGTGCATCGAATGAGAAAATAGACTGTGCCAGCAGATTTGGAATAATAATTTTAGAGTAGTAACATGGTTGTTATGGTTTTATGGTTTTTATATCTCATTTTAACGCTATAAAAAGTTATAGAATTGGGTATCGAGGGACAACTTTGTGAAAACGATATTTTTTTGAAAATTTGATATCGCCATTGAGTCTGTAACGTCAAATTTTATAGGGTATCATGGCTCTTTTACATTCACGGGATTTCAGATGAAGTTTGAGGGGTCTGCAAAGACTTGAAATTGTCCAAGTCTTCTAGCTAGTGCACCACTCAACTGGTGAACCCGCGTACCCAATAGGTTGGTCTCTTATGCGACTGGTAGACCAGACCCAAGTGTTGCTTACATGATATCTTGGTCGTGATCGTAAGACTCGCTTACACAATGATAAGATTGCTTGCACGACACCTACCATCAAGCGAGGTATCTTTTACGCGATGCGTGGTCACTTAAACGATAGTCGCTTAAATGATAGTTGCTTAAGTGACCTGGTGATCACGTATGTGATTCCTGGGTAAAATAAATACTCATGTTTCACTATTTTTCTCAATTTTTGTAACTTAGAGCTTGGAGTATCATGATTTTAAGCAATTTCCCCCATTTCTAAGCCTGGGTGAGCTCAAAAACACCTATTTCAATTACTTTTCTCCAATTGATCATTTAAAACTTATTTTAATGCAGATTAAAATGTAATAGATTAGGGATTTTGACCCGAAAGGCCCAAAAATTGTATTTCTCCAACTTAAACCCTGATGTCAATCTGTTCTCACTTGGTTGAGTTTCTAATCTTAAAATTATCATTTCTCTCATAATTTCATCTTTAAAACAACTGCAATTCTTGATTTTGACATGGATTTTGCGAATTTTTTTGGTAAAGTTGGAAAATGGTTTTTCTTTGATTTGGACCTCATTTTTAACTCATTTTCTCTTGGGTTTTTAGTTATAGACTCCTATGAATCTGGGGAACTTGTTTTAAAAATAAAATTATGATTTTGCCCTTTTTTTATCATGACTTGAAAATAGGCAATATGGATATCGTTAGCTTTCTTTTGATACCTAGATTCTATATTTCCATGTTTTAGTTGATTTTGAGTCCGTTCGTGGGAGTAAGACTTTGGATTGAAAGCTTTCAAATTAGTTTTTAGCATTTGAGATAGGTTATAGATTAAGTTTCTTCAGACTAGGTTGGGTAGTTAATGTTGATAGAAAATCATGTTAAGGGTGTGGGAACTAATCATGAAAATGGCTATATTTATCTTGTTGTGCCGATGTAGAGGCCTATATATTGATGTTATTTGGTAGATTTGGAACATTATTTCTATATGTAACCATGTGGTGTCCTATGTGATATTGTTGGCCTTGGGTACGTGAAATTAGTTGGATCTTATTTGATGAAAAAAACTTAATATGGTATCAATAATGTACTTTAATGTATTTTTATTTTACTGGCATATGGATATGTTGTAATTCATGGGTGGTTGGAAATATTGAGTGGATATTTGGCTCACTTAGTTTCTATATTGATTGAACATGGGAATACTCATTCTGGTTATAGGTGAGTATTACATCCTCATATCATATACATTCACGAAATATTGGTACCTCCGAGGAAATACTGGAAATATTAGAAATAGAAGCTTTTCTAATGGAAAATATGACATCTTAATAAGCCTCTATCGAAGGATATATTGGAGAGAAGATATGGATATTGCTATTGATATTGGTTGATATAGGTTGATAAACCCCTCATAGGTCTTATGTCGGGAAAGTTTTAGCTCTGTAAGTGTATACGGAGGTTGTGCGACAATCTCGTACATCGCATCATTCTCATCATCATCATCATCTCAATTGCATTTGTATTTACTTTATACAATTATGTGATATACCATCCTTGATGTGATACCTGTCTATGTGTTTTCCTTCCTCGTACTTATATGTCTGATATCTATATACTTATATTCCTTTCTCATATTTGCTTTGGTGCATGTGAATATTATAGAACAATTAGTGGAGAGGGTGTGGGCTACCATTTGGAATATTTTTTAGTTACAGGTGATGAGCCCTTAGTATGTATTTTGTATGCTTTATTTTTTTCTTTACTCAATCAGCCTATGATATTTACTAAGTATAAGTGGACCGTACTCACCCCTATTGCATCTTTTCTGTGCAGATCCAGGTTTGACTGTGCCTCATGGTAGTTGATTCGAGCGATGTTTGGAGTTTACAAGGTAGAGATTGATTTTATGTGTCCAGAGTTGACTATTGCCTTTCATTATCTATACTATGTCTTTATGTGTATTCAGAGACAGCATTGTTCTTATTTGGATACCTTGTGTATTTTGATCTCGAGTTATACGAGTTATGTTCTTATATTGTGACACTAGGTTTTGGGTATTTGGCTTGGTATCATTGACTATGTATTTCCATTTTTACTATAAATGTGTGTGGCTCGACTCCGCTCTAGGAGTTTTGCCTTGCGTTTTGATTTTATCCTTCATATCATATCAGTTTGGGTGATAAGCTTACTTGTTAAGGATTGTCAAGACAAGATCAGTCAAACCCTTAGTTTTTGGGTCGTGACAATAATATAGGTCGTCATAGGTCCTGCTTTTCCAAGCTGGAGGAAGTGTATGGGTTATATTATGGTTCTTAGATCGATTATGATATCAGGGATTCTCTTTTCATTCATCCTTGCATGTCATTTCCTGCCCTGACTATGACTCTCTCTAGGAGTCACAGGGTGTCTTTACAGGTCAAAAGACCCAAGTCATAGGGTAACCCGTGGAGATATGATTACGATTGGCCCCTAGAAAGTCGTAAAGACTCATTACGAATTGTGTTCTCCAAGTTGGTAGGTGTCCAGTGTTTGTCCAAAAGGATTTCTGTGTTGAATATGACTGGACCCTATGAGTAGTAGGGTCTCATTATGAGTCATAAGGCTTAAGTTGTAGGGTCAACAATAAGTGAGCCCAAGGACTCTGTCCAGCCTACGACTGGATAATATGAGTCATAGGGTAACCCTACGAGTCGTAAGGTTACCCGTAGCAACTGGCGACAAAGTTCAATCTTTTCATTAAGGGCGGTTTGGACATTTACCCTTTTTCCCAAATCTTAATCCACGACTTAAAACCCCTTTAGGGTGTCATTATCACTCTATAAACAATTGAAATAGCTTCTTAAACTCTCTTAATTCTCCAATGTCAAGATGCTTACGGTTTCTAAGTAGTTAATCAATTAGGGCTTCCAAGGGCAAATTCTCTCTATAACTCTTGATATTCCAAGCATGTTACTCTTCCCCAAACATTATTTTGTTAAAGCATGTGTTTTAAAGCATTATTTATGTGGTTTTGATGTTGGTTTTGGAACATGGGTTGAGGGTGTTAAATGTTTGCTTTTGAATAATATTTCTCATGGTTTACATATGATTGTTCACTCTTTAATAGTGGTTTTTAAACTTGTGGGGTGCATGAGTATGGTGAATAAATTAGGGAATTGTGATTTTCCCAAATTTTATGAATATTGACAATTAAATTGGTAATAACCCCAACCCAATTTTGTGAAAGTTATTTTGAGTGTGGGTATAATTACATTGAACTATTTTTTGAAAAATTACATGATATAAAAAGGTATTTGAAACATGATGATTTGACTTAATAAACAAATGGAGTCAGTGTTCCACCATTTTGTATTAATGAACAAAGGGAGTTGTTTTCTCTAAGTTAATGGAACTGAAATGGCATGAGGATAGTACCTTGCAAGTGTAGTTGGTATGATGATACCAATAATGTATGCCTAAATGTGTATTATGGTTCAATGAATGGGAGTGTGTGATAAATGTTTTAATGTGGCTTAAAAGAGAATTGTTTAGTAAGGCCATGAAAGTGGCGGTCTCAAAGGTTTAATACTGGAAATCATGTTTATCGGCGGTGGGGTTTAATCAGCCTGGGGTTCAAGTCCCCTTGCTTATGACTGGGTAGTTTGAGTCCACCTTATTATTATGACTGGGAGGTTTGAGTCCCCCATATTACATTATATGATCGGGTGCTTAAGTCACCTTTGTATATGATTAGGATATTTGAGTCCCTCGTGAATATATATGAGATTATTCTGCAGTTCATGTGGCTACACGTACTGAGGCCCGACCAGAGGGTGAGAGCTGGAGCCTATATAGCCCGTGGGTACTGTTATGTAATTGTTAAGCAACATAATCTAGATTAAAGTTTTAAAGTGCATGCTAAGCCTTGTTCCTTATCCGGACATGATATTTATATGTATGACGATATGTGCATGGTCTTTAAATTGGATATAACTTGGCATTACTATATTCCCTTATCCCTGAGTTACATGCTAGTGCTCAACCTACTAATCGTCTCTGATTGTTCTATACCTATGCGATGCAGGCACCAAAGATAGTTCTACTTTTCTTGCACAATGTTAAGTAGATCGACTTGGTTCATCGATCATTTGCGGTGAAGTAGTGATCTTCCATTCTCCAAAAGACGTGATCATTCTATCAATTTCCCTTCATAAACTAGAATTGAAGAGTTCACATTAACATTGCCATTGTCATTGTCATTATTAGAGTCGGGGGCATATCCCGACACTTTATTGACTTCGAGTTTTGTTAAAAGACTTTGTTGATTACTGTGGACTTGGTATTTCTAGTTGGGTAACGGTTATCGGCTATAGACATATCTTAAATTCTTTGAGCTTATCTTATGCTATTTTGTTTTACGTTCGGAATTCAGCCACTATTAGGGGTATTATGTTTTGTTTGGTTAGGAGCAGGGGTAGTCTCTAGCCCATAGAAGACTTGAGATACTCAACATGGCCAGGCCCTAATTCGGGTCGTGACAAAGATGGTATCAGAGCCTAGGTTTGGTGTAGGTGTCCACAAATCTGTGTCAAGTAAAGTCTCTTTTATGGGTATGTAGAGCGTCACACTTATAATGGAGAGGTTATGAGACATTTAGGAATATTTTCCTTTCTTGTTATTCTATTTCAAGTTATAGAGTCTAAGATCTTGAAATATTTTCTAATTCTTGTATGTTCACTTTTTAGATCATGCCTCTCAGAAGATTTGATGCTCGTGAAAACTCATTTATCCCATCTAAGGACAATGTCGACGAAGCTCGTACTACTTATGGAATTCAGACCCACTCTAGAGCTCTAGCTCCTAATAGTACGTCTCGTGGAGTTCCACCAGTTCCCCCTAGCCCTCCTCAAACACCTTAAGTTGATGTGTCAATGCTGAGTTTTTCTAATCGATCAATTTGCTTACCCAGTTGGTGGCCTCTCAAACTGAGCGTGTTGGTTCTATTGCTCTATCTTCAAAGGTCACTAGAGTTAACCAATTTATGAGGTTGAGTCCTCCGACTTTTACTAGTTTGAAGGTTGAGAAGGATTCTTAAAATTTCATTAATAAGATGGAGATGATTTTTGATATAATGCATGCTACTGATGTAGAGGGTGTAGAGTTTATTGCTTATTAGTTGAAGGATGTGGCATATCAGTTGTATGAGGAGTGGGACCAGTCTAGGGGCGATGATGTTGAGTTCGTTTTGTAGGATAACTTCTCTAGTTCTTTTCTTGATCGCTTCTTTACTTAGGAGTTGAGAGGGCAAAAAATGAGGAATTAATGAATTTAAAGCAAGGCAGGATGGCAGTAAATGAGTATGCCTTTATGTTTCATCAGTTGTCGTGTTATGCTCCTAAGTTATTGTCTAGCCTAAGGGCAAGAATAAGGAAATTTGCTTCCGAGTTAACCCGTGATTTGATTTTGGAGAGCAAGGTTGCCTTATTGAAAAAAGATATGGACATCTCTAGAATTATGGTGTATATGCAATAAGTGGAAGAGGAAAATAAGTAGCAAGCAGATATGAGTGAAAGACATAACAAAAAGTTTTGGTATTCAAAATAGGGTGGGGATCAAAAGAAGGATGGTAGAGATGGTGAAAAATGGTTTAAGAAGAAGTAGGGCAATTCTGGTTACATTCTATGGCTAATGCTTCATATCCTAAGCTATTCGGTGATCATGATTTTCAGAGCAACAGTGGGTTTAAGGCATGGGGTGCCTAGTCTTAGGCTAGTGGAGCTAAGTCAGCCCCATCTTATCCCTCTTGTTGTACTATAGGAAGGTGCATCTCAAATTTTGTGAGAAGGGTAGGAATAAGTGTTTTAAGTATGCTCCGTTGGGCCACCTGCTGCGAGATTGTCCATTAGTAAGGATTACTACTAAGGCTAATAAGGTGTTGGTTGCCACGTCTTCAACTCTTGCACCAAAGGGTGCTACTTCTAGCTCCGACACTGGTTGGAATAGCTTTTATCCTCTTGCCATTCATCAAGAATCTAAAGTTTCTCCTAATATTGTCACTGGTATGTTACAACTCTTTTCTCATGATATGTATTATCTGCTTGATCCGGGGTTTAATCTTTCTTATGTGACCCCATATATGGTTGTTCATTTTGGTTTTGGTCCACCTCCTTAAGACTATTTTCCAAACACAGTATGGTTATTTTGAGGTTTTGGTGATGTCCTTCGATTTACTAATGCGCCAAAAGTATTTATGGAACTTATGAACTGGATATTCCATCAGTTTTAAAACTTATTCATCATATGTTTATTGATGACAGCATGGTTTATTCTAAGAGAGAAGCAGATCATGTCGATCACCTCCACATAGTTTGCAGACTTTTAAGGATCAGTGATTGTATGCTAAATTCTCTAAGTGTAAGTTCTGGTTTAATATTCTAACCAATCTGGGTCACGTGGTGTCTAGTGAGGGTATTATGGTGGATCCACAAAAATTTAAGGTGGTTAAGAGTTGGCCTAGACCCACGACTCCAACCGACATTTGGAGCTTCTTGGGTTTAGCCGGTTACTATAGGAGGTTTGTGGAAACTTTTTGTTCGATTGCTACTCCATTGACTAAGTTGACCCCAAAAGATGGTAAAGTTTTTGTGGTCCAATGCTTGTGAGGGTAGCTTTGAGAGGTTGAAGAATAGGTTGACTTTGGCGTTGATTCTGATGCTACGTGACGGTACCGAGGGTTTTATGGTTTATTGTGAAATGTCCCATGTGGGAATGGCCTGTGTGTTGATGTAGCATAGTAAGGTTGTGGCCTAAGCTTCTAGATAGTTGAAAGTTCATAAGATGAATTACCCAACACACGACTTAGAACTGTTAGTTGTGGTCTTTGCTTTGAAGATTTGGCGCCATTATTTGTATGGGGTTCGTGTTAACATCTTTTTAGACCATAAGAGTTTGCAATATGTGTTAACCCAGAAAGAGTTGATTCTCAAGCTAAGAAGATGGCTTGAGCTGCTCAAAGACTATGATATAAGTCTTCACTCAGGTAAAGCAAACGTAGTTGTTGATGCTCTTAGTAGGTTATCTATGGAGATCTTATCTCAGGTGGAGAAGGAGAAGTGGGAATTGATGAAATATATTCACTGATTGTCCAATCTTAGAGTTTGCCTCTTGAACTCTAGGATGGTTGTGTGATGGTGTAAGAGGTGGTAAAGTCATCTGTTTGTGCTGAGGTGACAGAGAAGTAGATTTTGGATCCTATCTTAATGTGGATTAAGAGTGACGTGGGACAGCAGAAAGTGAAGGTTTTTGAGATTAGTGGTCATAGTATCTTGAGGTACCAAGGTAGGTGATGTGTTCCTGATGTTGATAGGCTGGGAAAGAGGATCTTTGTTGAGGCTCATAAATCGAGGTACACTATTTATCCCGGCTTAATGAAGATGTACCATGATTTGAAAAAGATCTATTGGTTGAATAACATAAAGTGGGATGTGGCAAATTTTGTGGCTAAGTATATGGTTTGTCAACAAGTGAAGATAAGCACTTTAGACCTAGTGGGTTGTCTCAAGAAATTGAGTTGCATAAATGGAAGTGGGAGTGATTAATATGGATTTCATTACTGGTCTTCCATGGTCCCGCCATTAATTTGATTTGATTTGGGTCATCGTGGATAGGACGACTAGGTCCGTCTATTTCCTATCTATGAGAACTAATTACTCTGCTAAGGACTACGTGAAGCTGTTCATTCAAGAAATCGTCAAGTTGCATGGTGTGCCTATTTCTATTATATCTGATCGTCGTACTCAGTTCTTCTTGCACTTTTGGCATTCTTTTCAGAGAGATTTGGGAACTAAGGTGAACCTTAGCTCAGCTTTTCACCCTCAAATGGATGGAAAATTGGAGAGGACCATTCAGACATTGGAGGATATGCTCAAATCCTGTGTGATCGATTTTAGTGGTAGTTTGTTGATAATTTTCCCCTTATTAAGTTCGCTTATCATAATATCTACCACTCTAAAATTGGAATGGCTCTGTTTGAGGCTTTGTATGGTAGGAGATGACGCTCTCCTATTGGGTGTTTGAGGTTGGTGAGGCTGGGTT
The DNA here is from genome assembly GCF_002878395.1 of Capsicum annuum. Taxonomy (NCBI): domain Eukaryota; kingdom Viridiplantae; phylum Streptophyta; class Magnoliopsida; order Solanales; family Solanaceae; genus Capsicum; species Capsicum annuum. The sequence continues at coordinate 75,936,076 of NC_061113.1, forward strand.
GTTCAGTCCTGACTTGGTTTATCAGGACATGGAAAAAGTGAATGTTATTTGGGATAGGCTTAAGAGCGCCCAAAGTTGCCAATAGTCCTATGCGAATGTAAGGCGAAGAGACTTGGAGTTCGATATGGATGATTTGGTGCTCTTGAACATGTCTCCCATGAAGGGAGTGATGCGGTATAGAAAAAAAAGAAAGCTCAGTCCCTGCTATATTGGTCCATATTATATTTTGATGTGAGTGGGAATTATGGCTTATGAATTGGAATTGCCTTCGAGTTTGGGCTCTATACACTTGGTCTTTTATGTTTCAATGTAGAGAAAGTGCATAGGGGATCCTTCCTTGGTGGTTCTGTTTGAAAGTGTGGCTATTTTGGATTCCTTGTCTTATGAGGAAGTGTCGTTGGAGATCTTGGATCGGGAAGTCCATCGTTTACAGACTAAGGATATGGCTTCAGTAAAGGTTCTATAGAGGAACCAAAAGTTTGAAGAATCTATTTGGGAAGCTGATGAGGACATGAAGTCCAACTACCCATTCTTATTCCCAATTTTGGATAATCGTGATTAAGGTATGTATTATTCTTAACATCTTTGTTTTCGGACTTTGTTAAAAGAAATTGTAATTTCCTTAATATCTTTGTTTCTATTTTTGTTAAAGGTAAGAAAGGGTGTGTTTCTGTACAAAATAATACTAAGGGATACTTTTTCTCATCATTCGGGGACAAATGATCCTAAGGGGGCCTCGAATTTTGGTCTTTGAAAAATTTTTGAGTTTTAAGCTCACTGCCTGACTAAGAGTCGTGGGGTGTCTTTACGGGTCATAGTACCTAAGTCATAGGGTGACCAGTGGAGTTTGCCCTTGGTTTCTTCTATAATTATGATTGGCCCTTCGAGAATCATAAAGACTCATTACGAGTCGTGATGTCGAAGTCGTTGGGTGTCCAGTGTTTACACAAAAAGACTCCTGTGTTGACTATGACTGGATCCTATGAGCCGTAAGGTCTCATTACGAGTTGTAGGCTCAATAATATGCAAGCCTAAGGACACTGTCCAATCTGCGACTGGATGATATAAGTCGTAGGGTGACCCTACGAGTTGTAAGGTCACCCGTAGAGACTGGGCGACAAATTTCAATCTTTTCATTAAGGGCACTTTGGATATTTCCCCTTTTCCCCAAATTATAACCCATGACTTAAAGTCTCTTTAGGGTGTCATTATCACTCCATAAACAATTGAAATAGCTTCTTAAACTCTCTCAATTCTCTAAGGTCAAGATACTTAGGGTTTTTAAGAAGTTGATCAATTAGGGCTTCCAAGGGAAAATTCTCTCCATATTTCTTGATATGTCAAGCATCTTACTCTTATCCAAACATTATTTTGTTAAAGCGTGTGTTTTAAAATATTGTTCATGTGGTTTTGATTTTGGTTTTAGAACATGGGTAAAGGGTGTGGAATGTTTGTTTTTGAATAATGTAATGTTTCCCATGGTTTACATATGATTGTTCATGCTTTAATGGTGGCTTTAAACTTGTGGGGTGCATAAGTATGGTGAATAAACTTGAGGATTGTGATTTCCCCAAAATTTGGTGAATAATGACAATTGAATTGGTAATAACCCTAACCCAATTTTGTGAAAGTGGTTTCGAGTATGGGTATAATTGCATTGAACTATTTTCTAAAAAATTGCATGATATAAATAGGTATTTGAAACATGATGATTTGACTTAATGAACAAAGGGAGTCGATGTTCCCCCATCTTGTATTAATGAACAAAGGGAGATGTGTTCTCCAAGTTAATGGAACTGAAATGGTATGATGATGATACCCTGCAAGTGTAGTTAGTATGACGATACCAATAGTGTATGCGTAAATGTATATTAAGGTTCAGTGAATGGAAGTGTGTGATAAATGTTTTAATAGGGACAAAAGAGGATTGTGTAGTTAGGCTGTGAAAGTTGTGGTCCATAAGGACCAATACTAGAAACTGCGTTTGCCGGCGAGGGGTGTCTAAACGGCCTGGGGTTCGAGTCCCCTTAATTATGACCGGGTGTGTTGCGCCCAAGCACACATGCAATTGTACATATTCTCACCAAGTAATACAGTGGCCTTAAATAAAGCCGAATATCAATCACTCAGAGACTTGTGTTAAGCAACAATCCAATTCAAGTTTAACTATAGAGATTACATTAGTGCAACCGAAACCAAAAGAGTTTTGAAAGCTTATAATTAAAAGTAAAGTAAAATAATGTGTAAAAGTAAGGACTTTGGACAATCAATGGATGAAAACCTAGGGTTAAGGCTCTACGAAAAATCATACCATGCTATTGAACTTCATTCGTTAGATTACTTATCTTGGTTGTTGATTCAAGGGGTTGGTATTATGATCATGGTCTCTCGATCCTCTAATCACCTATCTACCTTAGCCCCACAACTACATCATTGAGCAGGGATGTGAGAACTAAGCTAAATACATTTATATTTCATCCTATAGTGAGCCAAATAAAGCTTCTAGGTGTTTCTCTATCCTAGACACTAATTCAAATCCCTTATTTTATGAAAGAATAAGAACTTTACTCTTTTTATCCCCACATTGTATTTTCTTATTCCCCCCTATCGAGCTCACAAAGTCAACAATTAATATATTCTAAGGTTCACAAATCCTTAAAAGAAACTATAACAAGGATAAATAAAAAACCAAATATGATAAGCAATCCAAACAAAATCAATTCAAAGCAATCGTAATCATTTTTTTGGCCCTAACCCCGGAAAGGGGATATTTAGTCACTAATGGACATAACTGTAATCCAAATCAATGAATATATAATACAATCCATGGATAAACTAAAGTAAAGAAATAAAAACCCTATTTAAAGTGTTTAGAATCCCCTATCCAAGCCTCCAAGACGTCCAAGGTTGAATTATAATGTATCTAAGTGTTGTGTTTATAGTAGCAAGTTTTAGCCGTGTATGGAGTAGGCCTCGTGGTGCGCTAGTCAGTCCAGTAAAGTGGAGGTCGTGGTGAAATTGGCAGTCCAGTCAATTACGGGTCACATATCAACCCTTAGTAAAGTCAAGTAGGGCTCGCGGCGCCTCTCTATCGCGAGGCTTCACTGGAAAACCATTTTGACGTCTAAACTTTGTTTGTGTATTTGTCTTCCATCCCAAGCCTTTTGGTGTTGTTTCCACTTAATTTAAAGCTTTAATATCCTCCATATATCATAAAAATAAACTCACCAAGAATCCTATATCATCCAACATCACATATAAGAGCTCAAAACAATACAATATCAAGAACGGTGAACTAGAAACTCAAGCTAAGACTAGTCTTGTCCACTGTGATTTTTAACTAATTGTTTGACTCTTGGCTTGATTAAATTGAAATTTGAATGATATGAACAAGTTTTTCCACACACAATAATAACATTAGGAACTCATTAAACACATTAGAATCCATTGTGATCAACTAGACAAACACCTAGCTCAAGCTAGAACACTAGTTTTCTCATTTCAACTCTAAGTGACCGAATTAAGTCCGAACTTGTTTGAAAGACACCATGAACATTGTATTCACGTACTTAAACATTTAGATTCTCAATTATGTCATCATTAACATATTAATAACACAAGTAGTCCTCAAAACAAGGATCAATAAACTAGGATAACAACACTAAGGTGCATAAAACCACCTCAGATCTCCACTTCATCCTCCAACAACTAATTACTATAAGCATCATAAGATGAGGTAACTACACTTATACTACAAGCAAGACACTCAAGCTAATACTACAATGACTACACAGAATATAAGTTTCGACACTAAGCATGTTGCATACACAATTGAAAGGTCAAGAATACTGCTTCAAAACATCCTAGCCTCAAGAATTGACTCACCAAGTTGGAAAACTCATGCATATTGTTCAATCATACACATCATATAATTCACCTAACTATCATCAAACATGTGCCTTCACAATAAGAGAGCTACCCATATCACTCACATAAATGCAATTTATAATAGAATGGGTATAAAAATCAAATTACGCTCTCTCTCACAAAGAATTCACAAGTTACACAAGATGAACCATATGTTTTCCCTTAGTGTAGTACTCAACTAATATCAGAATGTTAAGGCTTAGGATCAAATAGGTCTTTAAGGATTGTAATGTAGGCTAAGGGATGGGTAGGAACTATTTTGGCCAAGAATAGTGACTATCTTCCTTAAGTGCTTTAATACATCACATTATATAATTAAGACCAATCTCTAACAACCAATTCACACCACTTCTATCTATCCACATCTTTTGCTTTGCCCTATCTCATTAAGCTTATTTACATACACTATGGTGAAGTGTTATCTACTAATTTACAATTCAATTTTGCCCGTCTTCACACACACTTTATGTTATGCACCCCTCTGATAACCACCCTCAACTTAAGTGATTTGCCTTAGTTGAGGTGCACAATGTCCAAGGAGAACCAGGGCTAAAACAGATTCATTGTAACACAACTGGGCTAAAAATGGTAATTTCTTTAGCACAAATTTCTCTAACTCCCAACCACAACACATCAATTGTACACACCAATAACTACTACTTTGGGGCTTAATTTTCACCTTTCTCCTACATGAATTTCCAACTCCTTAACTTAATTAATTTTACATTAAACTGCTTAGGAGCTTTGGATCAAATTAAGGTTAGTGAAAAAAAGGGATTAAGCTACAATGAGGCTGCCAAAGAAAATAAGATAAAGGCTCAATGAAGTCAACTAGGATCATGCACATGGGTAGGTCAATGAGGGTATAAACATGGTTATCAAAGAAATGCCCATATCATCTCCTAAACCCACATTCTTTATTTCATTTTGCACACACACCAGGAAAGTTCTAGACATCAAATGTAACATAGAATACACAAATACTTCACACGCACATGGTATATGCACAACTCAAGTAGGATCATCATAGACTCTTAACCAAAATAATAGCATGAATTCAACATTAAGACAACAAGTACAAGAGTCATAAACACGAGCCTAGTAGTCTAAAAAGTAATAGTTCATACAATCAACATATTTTTTACAATCAAAACACTTGCATCATGCATTCAAATATAGAACCAAAAAGAATATTCCACTTATTCCTAACACAAAAAAAATAAAATTACTCTTAAAATGGGGATTTCCCCACCCCACACTTAAAAATCTACTTTTTCCCCAAAGTATACTTAAAAATAGAGATAGAAATACTCCCTAAGGCTTTTAGGCCTAGCTAGTAGAATCTTTAGACATTAAGAGGGTCGGGGGATCCCACACTTAGTCTTGGCCATGCTCCTTAGCTCAGGTTTTCCGATACTCAGGCTTCCCATCAACCTGTGACTCAATAAAAACAAAAAACTAGTGAAGTAAAAACTAAAAATATTGAAAATAAAATATACCTTAAATTGGGTTGCCTCCCAAGCAGCTCTTGATTCAGTGTCGTGGTATGACATATTCTTCGACTTATCCATTTTCCTTCATCCTCCTCCTCCTACTTGAAGTCCATCTTTTAATTCATTTCGTACCTCTTGAGTGTGAACTCTCAAGGTCAATATCACTCTCAATAATATCCTTTTCAGGCTCATCAATCTGCATCATTTTGGGCTAGGGTGGTTGTGTCTCGAGCTGCTCAATGAGAAAGTCCAAAGATGTCTTTGGTGGGCTAAACTCTACCACCTCACATTTATCTCCTTCAATCACTATCATTATGCATAAATCTTTGTAGTGGGATAGTTTTTTGAGTGGTTTGTACACTTTAAAAACTGCCTCTTTATCATCTAACCTTATGGTGAGCGTACACTCTCTCACATTTATTAATTCTCCACTTGTCACCAAGAATGGATGTCCCATGATAACTGGCACTCTTCCATCTTCCTAAAAACCTAAAATAATAAAATCAATAGGAAGAATAAACTTACCAACCTTGATGAGAACATCCTCAATGATTTCTTTAGGATGGGCTAGGGTTCGGTCAGCCAATTGGAGTATTACAGAGCTCGGTCTAGGATTGCCTAAGCCAAATATGTTAAACAAGGAAAGAGGTATTAAGTTGATACTTTCCCCCAAATCACCAAGTGCATAGACCACCTCACTATTGCCAATTTGAATGGGAAGAGTGAACCTCACAGGGTCTTTGAGCTTTTTTGGCGTCTTCTGCATCACCACAGAATACACTCCTTAATGAGTGCAACTGTCTCAACATCCTACAGCTTGACTTTGTTAGTGACCATTTCCTTTAAGTATTAGCGTACTTGGGCATTCCCTGCAAAACATCTAAAAGAGAAAGGTTAATGTAAAGCTCTCTGAATGTGTCAAAGAACTTCTTGAAGCACGCATCCTCTTTTGATTTTCTAAACCTCTGTGGGAATGGTGGTGGTGGTCTCTATTTCTCCTATTCAGCAACTTTAGTTTTCGAGTACTCAGACTTTCTTGAATTTTTAGTAACTTTGCCATCTACCGGTTGGGGAACTATCTCTGCATCTACCTTCTTAGTTGTATTTAGAAGTTCTTTATTTAGATCTTTACCACTCTTCAAAGTGATTATCATTACTTTCTTAAGAGGTTCAATGTTACTTGGCACACCACCTTATGGCCTGGCATTTTGTGCTTGCAACATTTGCCCAACCTGCATCTCCAAGTTCTTTATAGCCATTTGCTGGCTCTTTATATCTACCTGTTGACTTTTCATATCAGCTGCCAACTGTGTGTGAGAAGCTAAAAGTTTCTTCAACATCTCTTCCATATTGCTTATTTGGGTCGTGGCCTGATTATTCTGAACTTGTTGTTGAAACTGGTGTTATTGGTTGTTCCATGATAGATTTGGTGGCTGAGTATTCCACTTTAGAGTGTAGGCGTTCCCATAATTTGGCTTTTGAGTGTTGCCCATGAACATCACTGAATTTAGATTAGAAGCACACATAGCCACAGAATGACCACAGTTACCATAAATCACGCACTAAGTACTCGTCTGTTGAATTGCATTAGCTATTACTGAAGGTTGTGTAACCCCCAATTTCATATTGCTGAACTGAGTAGTTAACTGATTTAGAAGTGCAGCAATCTAAGCAGACATAGTAGTAAATTGGTCCACCTCCAACACACCTGCAACCTTCTTTGTAGCATTTCTTGTGTTAAAATACCACTCAAGATTCCCTTGTGCAATCCGGTTCAACAAAATGTATAGCTCATTATACGTAAATTCCAATGCTTGACCACCTGTAGCTGAATCTAGAAAAATTTTTGTGTTTTGATCAAGTTCCTCAACAAAAGTGTGAGCTAGTATATTATTGAACTGCTAATGATATGGACAGTCCCAAAGAAGAACTGTGAACCTCTTCCATGCATGATATAAGTTCTCATCTAGCTTCTGTTTGAAGTTCATAATCTCACTGCTCAGTCTTGCCAGATGGAAAGAATCGGATGAGAAATTTCCAGGCTAAGTCATCTCAAGTTGTGATTGAACTTGCCAGCTCAGCATTCAACCACTTCTTTGCTTCCCCCAATAGTGAAAAGGGAAAAGTGTCAGCCTAACATACTCAGTTGACACACCCGTAGGGATGAATGTATCACTAATCTCCAAAAACATCCACAAATGGACTTGTGGATCTTTATGTGAAAGCCTCATAAATTGTCCATTGCATATCAAAAGTTGCACCATGCTCTGTTTCAGCTCAAAGTTACCTCCAGCAGCTAGTTTTTTAAAAGGGGAGGTCAAATTGGCAGAAGTGGAATTGCCACTTCACGAACTCTCCTGCTGGCTGGTAGATCTTCAACCATGAGAGTAGGATTGTCTTGTTCCTCTTGAATTTGTGGGATTTGATGGAGAAGGACTTCTTCTTTCCTTAATTGGTGAAAGCATTGCTCGGGTTCGGGGCTTAGTTCAACCAATTCCCTATCCGTTGCTAGCTTAGTAGCCTATAAACCTATTTTCTGCAAATTCAGTACCAAGACCAAGTGTAAAGCACCAAAGAAATCTAAAAAGTAAAACTAAAGCTAAAATAGATGCCAAATTTTAAAAGTCCCGGTAATGGCGCGAAAAAATTATTGCGTCCAAGCGTATACGCAAGTGTACTTGGTTTAACAAAGTAATATAGTAGCCTTAAATAAAGACGAATATTGATCCCTCAAAGATTTATGTTAATCAACTATCCAATTCGATTTTAACTATTGAAAATAAATTAGTGCAACAGTAACCAAAAGAGTTTTGCAAGTTTATAATTAAAAGTAAACTAAAATAATGTGGAAAAGTAAAGACATTGGACAATCAATGGATGAAAACCTAGAGTTAAGGCTCTACGAACAATCATAACACGCTATTGAACTTCATTCATTACATTACTTATCTTGGTTGTTGATTCACGGGTTTGATATTATGATCATGGCCTCTCGAGCCTCTAATCACCTATCTAACTTAGCCCCACAACTATATCATTGAGCAGGGATGTGAGAACTAAGATAAATGCATTTATATTTCATCCTGTAATGAACCAATAAGGCTTCTAGGTATATCTCTATCCTAGACACTAAATCAAATATCTTACTTTATAAAAGAATAAGAACCTTACTCTATTTATCCCCACGTTCTATCTTCTTATTCCCCCTCTCAAGCTCACAAAGTCGATAATTGATATATTATAAGGGTTATGAATCCTTAAAATAGTTATAAAAAAGGATAAATAAACAACCAAATGTGATAAACAATCAAACAAAATCAATTCAAAGCAATCGTAATCAAGTTTTGGCTCTAACCCCAAAAAGGGAGCGTTTAACCACTAATGGACATAACTATAATCCAAATCAATGAATACATGATATAATACATGAATAAAATAAAATAAAGAAATAAAACCTCTATTTTAAGTGTTTATCATCCCATCTCCAAGCCTCCAAGAAGTCCAAGGTTGAATTACAATGTGTCTAAGTGTTGTATTTATAGTAGCAAGTTTTGGTCGTGTGTGGAGTAGGCCTTGTGGCACGCTGGTTAGTCTATTAAAGTGGGGTCCATGGCACACTGGTCAGTCCAGTAAATTAGGTATTGTGGAGCAACCCTTATTCAAGTCAAGTAGGGGTCGCGGCGCACCTCTATCGCTAGGCTTCAGTGGAAAACAATTTTGACGTCTAAAATTTGTTTGTGTATTTGTCTTCTATCCCAAGCCTTTTGGTGTTGTTTACACTTGATTTGTAGCTTGAATATATTCAATATATCATCAAAATAAACTCACCAAGAATCATATATCATCCAACACCATGTATTAGAGCTCAAAACAACACAATATCAAGAACGGTGAATTAGAAACACAAGCTAAGACTAGTTTTGCCCACTTTGATCTTTAACTTATTGTTTGACTCTTGTATTTATTCAATTGAACAATGAATACTATAAAAAAGTTTTTCCACACATAATTACACAATAATAACCTTATTAACTCATTAAACACGTAAGAATGCATCGCAATCAACTAGACAAACACCTAGCTCAAGCTAGTAACACTAGTTTTCTTGTTTGAACTCTAAGTGACCGAATTAAGTCCAAACTTGTTTGAAAGACATAATGAACATTTTATTAACATAATTAAACACTTATATTATCAATTATTTTATCATTAACACATTAATAACACAAGTAGTCCTCAAAACAAGGATCAATAAACTAGGATAACAACACTAAGGTGCATAAAACCACCTCAGATCACTACCTCATCCTCAAACAACTAATTATTATAAGCATCATAAATGTGGTGACTCTACACTTATACTAAAAGCAAGACACTCAATCCAGTACTACAATAACTACACAGAATGCAAGTTTCTACACTAAGCATGTTGCACACACAATTGAAAGGTCAAGAATACTACTTCAAAACATTCTAGCCTCAAGAATTGACTCACCAAGTTGGAAAAATCATGCATATTGTTCAATAATAGTCATCATATAATTCACCCAACAATCATCAAACATGTTCCCTCACAATAAGAGAGTTACCCATATCACTCACATAAATGCAATTTATAATAAAATGTGTATAAGAATCAAATTGCGCTCACTCTCACAAGGAATTTACAAGTTACACAAGAGGAACCATATGTTTTCCCTTAGTGTAGTACTCAACTAATATCAAAATGTCAAGGCTTAGGATTAAATAGGTCTTTAAGGACTGTAATGTAGGATAAGGGGCGGGTAGGAACTATTTTACCAAGAATAGTGACTATCATCCCTAAGCACTTTAATACATCATATTATACAATTAAGACCAATCTATAACAAATAATTCACACCACTTCTATCTACTCACATCTTTTGTTTTTCCCCATCTCATTAAGCTTATTTACATACACTATGGTGGGAGTGTTATCTATTAATTCACAATCTAATTTTACCCTTCTTCACACGCACTTTACATTATGCACCCCTCTGATAACCACCCTCAACTTAAGTGATTTGTCTTAGTTGAGGTGCACAATGTCCAAGGAGGACCAGGGCCAAAACAGGTTCCTTGTAACACAATTGGGCTAAAAATAGAAATTTCTTTAGCAGAAATTTCTCTAACTCCCAACCACAACACATAAATTTTATTCACATATTTAAACACTTAAATGCTTAATTATGTCATCATTAACACATTAATAACATAAGTAGTCCTCTAAACAAGGCTCAATAAACTAGGATAACAACACTAAGGTGCATAAAACCACCTCAGATCAGGGTGGTTTGAGTCTACCTTATTATTATGATTGGGATGTTCGAGACCCCCTTATTATATTACATGATCGAGTGCTTAATCCAACTTAGTTTATTATTAGGATGTTCGAGTCCCCCGTACATATATATGAGATTATTCGCCAGTTTGTGCAGCTACATATACTGGGGCCCGACCAGGGGTTGAGAGCTGGGGTGCCCATATAGCCGATGGGTACTGTTATATGATAGTTAAGCTACACAATCCAGGTTAAATTTTTAAAGTGCATACTAAGCCTTGTTCCTTATCTAGGCATGATATTTATATGTATGACAATATGTGCATAGTCTTTGAATTAGATTTGACATAGCATTATTTCATTCTCTTATCTCTAAGTTACATTCAGTTCTCAACCCATTAACTATCTTTGGAAAATGTATCCCACGTGATGCAGGCACCAGATATACTTCTACTTTGTCTGTGCAGTGTTAGGTGGATTGGCTCAGTTCATTGGTCGTTTGTGGTGAAGTGGTGATCTTTCATTCTCTGAAAGACTTGATCATTTAATTGGTTTTCCTTCATAAACTATAATTAAAGAGTTCATAATAACATTGTTATTATCATTGTCATTGTCAGAGTCGGTGGCATGTCCCGACACTGTATTGACTTTTATTTTGTTAAAAGGCTTTATGGATTACTATGGACTTGGGTGGTGGTGTTGGTTGTTTCTGTTTGGTTAGCGGTTATTGGCTATAAATATATCTTAAATTCTTTAAGATAATCTTACGTTATCTAGTTATATGTTCGAAATTCAATCATTATTGGGGGTATTGTTTTATGTTTGGTTAGGATCAGGGGATGTTCTCCGATCCACGACGGACTTGAGATACCTATCACGGTCAGGCCTTGGTTTGGGTCATGACACCTATCACCAGTATGTTCCTATTTCTATCATCCTTATGTGGGGTTGCATAGGTATAGGTAATGATTATGGCTTGTGGTGTGGTGTGTGTTAATTGGACCTTCTGGATTATGGGGGCCGATTTAGGTATTATTTGTTCGAGCTAGCCTATTACCTTACATTGTTATTGTTATTATTTTGGTTAGTTTATGACAGATTGATTATTGGACTGGTATTGATATTCAAGGTATGATTCTGACTCTTTTTTTATTACTTTACTAGAGATGATTATCTCATGTTTAGACGTATGGATTAGAGACCCTAATTATCTTAACACTAGTTCCTACTATGATTAGGAGTCCTTGAGATGTTAGTGTGACTACTTAGGTTGTACCTTCAAGTTACCCTTGTTTATGTATATGTACCTATCTATTGTAGTTGTGGTATTACCGCATATCCCTCTTTTTTTATTTATTAATTTGTATATTCATTTCTTGACCTTTTATATATATGTATATATCCTTCTTCTAATCTTTATTCGTATATTGGTCATTGACCTAAGGTATGAGTATGGCTAGAATAGGATAGTTCATCCTTATTGTATCATTAGCTTTACTATGTCGTATCCCAGATATTTGGCCATAGTTTACATCCTTGCTTGCATGTTATTTATATTTGCATTATTTTTTGAGCTCAGTCGACAATTTTCTACTGAGTACCACGTGTTTGGTACTCATACTACAATTCTGTAACCTGCAGATCATAGCACAGGTTCTCACTATTGTTGTGTGCGTCATACGGAGAAGCTATGGTTTGGAGACACAGGGTGAGCACCTAGCGTTCAGAGTATCACTATTCTCCCTCTTATGTACTAGACTAATCTCTATGTTGTATTCAGAGATGGTTGTATCAGTATATTCATTTAGCATTCATTTTGTAATCTTGTTACATTAGAAGCTCTTGTACTAATTTCACCAGGTTTTGGGACTATCTTGTGTATTTTAGCCTTTTACTATATTTTCACATTCTTCCTTCATTTCCCTTGGTAGTGAATTACTAGTAGTTTTAGAATACGGGTTAATTTACATACTAGTGACTAGCAAATTATAATAGGTATCATCATGACCTGAGAAATCGGGTCGTTACAAGCCCAATCTAATTAAATGCCTATTTTATATAAAATAGCAAAACTATAGACTTTCATATTGCTTTACTTAAGTATTAGGTCCAAAAAGTCAATCTCTAGCCTACAAGGGCAAAATTAAAATTTTATTTAAAAACTAAATTAAAATTTTATTTAAAAATCATGTATCCATAACTTAAGGAGTTTAAGTATGAAATTTCAGCAAAAATGAAATTGAAATTGACCTAAAAATTATCAAAATGCCATTTCTTAATTTTCTTCAAATTTTCCTTTTGAAAAATCAATATTTGAATATGAAATAATCAATAAATCATATTGGGGGATGGGTAAAATAATGAAAAAATACAAGAAGTAGCAAATTTAAGTCCATAATTAAGCTAATAACAACATTTTACAAAAGATTATGCGGAATAGCAACAACAACAATATTTTAGTGTCTCTTTATCCTTCATTATTTTTCCCTCTTTCTCTCTCTTATATCTTTAACTTTTTTTTCATTTTCTTTTCTTGTTAGTTTTTTCATATTAGTTTTTTTCATCCTTTGATTTTTTTTTTTCTATTTTGATTTCTTTTACTTTTTCATTTTTTTTCTTTTATTTTTTTTCTCTTTTTTCGTTCATTTTTCTTCTTTTTTTCCTTTATTGATTTTTTTTCATTTTTTTTATTTTTTGTTTCTCATATTTTTCTTTTTCTTTTCTTATTTTCCTATTCTTCTTTTTCTATTTTTATTTTTTATTTCTTTCTTTTGACTTTTATTTTTACTCTTCTATTTCTAGCTTCTATTTCTCTTTCTTCTTTTTTTCCTTTTTCACTTCTTTTTCTTTTGAGTTTTTTATTTTTTATTTTTTTCTATTTTTTCACTTTTGTGTTTTTTTTGTTTTGTTTTTTTTACTCTTTTATCCCTAACTTCTATTTTTGTAACACCCACAAAATAACGAGCATTTCATTTTTGACTTGTTCATGCTCAAAATATCGATTTTTGACTCAAATTATGTTTGGGGTGTTACAGGGGTAATTTGAAAGAATTTCAAAATTTTTGGACAGGTTTTGGAAAAAGTTTAGATCACGGAGGCAGTGAGCCTCCGCGATTTTCCTATGTCACCGAGGATAGTCTCCGCTATAGCCTCCGTATGACTGAGGTTGGGTGTCTGCAATAGGGTCCGTGGCACAGAGGATAGCCTTCACAATGAGGTTCGTGCCATGGACCTGTGTCATTTTTAGGCTGTTTTGTTTAATTAAAAAAAGAAAGAGGGGTAGTGAGGTGTTTTCACCTAGATATGACTGTTAAAACATGTAAGGACAAATTCTCATCAGTTTTTCAACATACAAAGGCCATCATTCACTTTAAAACATCCTCTCTCAAAATCTCTTTTTCAACTCAAGGCTAGGGTTTAAGGAGGTGATCATCTACGATTCTAATGGTGTGGTTTTATTTGAAATTCTTGGCAATTAAGGCATGTATCTCTTTTTAATACTTGTATTTATTATTGCCATGAAATTGGTTATTATTCATGATTTTGATTATGGGTTTTGAAATATGGATTAAGGGTTGTGGATGTGTTTGGTTGAAATGTTTTTCCATGGTTTATTATGCAATAATTATGCTTTATATATGATTTAGAACAATGTGGGATGCATGGGAATGGTAATCAGACTAAAGGGTCTTGGTTAATTCCCAATTTGATGATTTTGCCTTGAAATAAGGTGTTGGAAATTATGTGCCCTCAACTTATTTGTGAAATTGACAAGGAATATGATTTTGTCACAGAGTTTGACTATCCTTAGAATCCTTGCATTGCATAAATGGTAAATGAAACATGGATTGGTTTAGTTTGGTCTTTAAATAGTTTTGGAAAGGCATTCATGGCCACAGTTTTGGTTTAATTGGAAACTTTGGAGTTAAATAACACAACCCGAACCAGGGCCTTGTCATAATAGGCATCCCAAGTTCAACCAAGACTGCAGACCATCCCCATTACCCATCCCAACCAACCTACGCATATCCTGAATCGGATGAATTCTAAACGTATAACAAGATAGTGTTATTGTGTAACCCACGACTCTGGGATAGATCTATGACTGTGACCACCCAAATGAGTCCAACTGTCTGATATCAACCAACAACCATAACCAAACCAAACCATAACAATAACTAAACCAAGTTCCATACCATAATATTAAAGGGTGGAATAGTGAGAAATTTAGTCCAACGATATCAACCCCCATGGAAATGCCAATACTAAGGCTGACACCACTACCGATCCCACTTATACCATCCTATAGTAGTTCCACAAAAGCCTCTATCCAAAATAATACCAATAGTCGGTTAGGACATGCCCCCAATAATAGCCAAAACCAATATCCATAAATAAAACTAAGTGTGTAAAAATATCCATGAACATAAAATAGAGCCTTCTAAAAAAATGAAAGCTCATCACTTCAATCTAAAAGTTGATCTCAAAGTCCAATCACTATACAGGAGGAGTCCAATCATACCATTACTATTAACCAAGGCTATGAGTAGTAGTATCGTCATACCGACTATAGCTTGCAAGAAATGTCCTTAGATAACTTTTTAATGTAAAAAGATTTCCATATACCCATAGATTATACTATCAAGTTAACTTGAAGGATTCCCATGTACCCCACAAGTGTTCCATTATAAAGTTTGCTTGGGGGAATCCCATGTACTTCGCAAGTTGTTCATTACCATGTTAACTTCGGGGATTCCCTTGTACCCTACAAGGATGTTTAATTAACCATAACCATGACCACTATAACTTAACATTTAACCATTCCAAACTATTTAAACTACTTATACCATTTAGGGTTCCATTACCAAACCATATCTTGCAATAGTTCTATTAAAAGTCCAATAATACAGTAAAAGCACTATCATGGGCATTTTATCAAACATGTTGGGGGCATGGTGTTTCCAAAACCAATTTCAATAATCAATTAACCATTCCCATACAACCAATTGTCCAAACCATCATTAAAGTATTTAAATACTTAATTAAAACATAAAAAACCCATAACCAAGCATTTAATACCTAAACCCGAACATATATTTGGAAACCCCAAAACCATACAATAATCATACCATGAAAATATTTTATAAATCATGCCTTTAGTTGGAACTAATAATGAGGGAGAAGTATTTTTTCATAAATTATGAAGAAGATGGAGATAAATCACCAACATAAGCCCCAATTAGATCACCTTAGTGAAACCCTAGCCTTCTTTTACCTAAAATCCTTAGAGAGGATTAGAGAGTGTTTTATAAGTATTAATGAGTAGAATAATAGGGAAAATAACCTCCCAAGTGTTATATAAGTTATGGGTTCATAACGGGTTAAGAGGGGAAATATCCAGATTACCCCCAACTTAACTGCATAAAATCCCTGCAGGTGGGTATGACTCCACCATACTAGTCGTACCCTCCAATATAAGTGGTACCCACCACTCGTACCCTAGAAATCCCTTAGACCCCCACACTGGTTAATATACAAACCATGCAAGACAAATCGTATCTAAGGATACGACTAGTACCCTCAACCCGTACCCATAACAGAACCAAGAGAAGTTGACACTGTCCAATATATGAGTAGGACAATACGACTCGAACCCTATATCATGACCCATGGTGAGCCACTCGTAGTCAGATCTAAGTTACTTTACTAAGTATCAGATTAAGTGATGGAAAACCCAAACCATATGACCCATATTTGACCATATGGCTCATACCAACCCAAGTCGTACCCATTATAAAAACAAATCCAACCCACCAACCATCACTATTAGTGTACGACAAACCTTACCAACCGTACCTTAGCATACGGACTTTACCCCCCCAGTCGTATCTTAACCAGAAAACAAAAATCCAGGAAATTTTCTAAAGGTCCCAAACCCAGGGTGTTTCATTAAATTTGGTTTAATGGTTTTATTTGGTAGAAAGGGATGGGCTTACAAGCTCTAATTTTGGTATAACGATACCAATGGGAAATGCCTAATTAAAAAACTCCTTGGTAAATGGTTAATAATATGTAAATAGTTTTAATATAGGCTTAAAGGGGGTTGTGTAGCAAAGTCGTAGAAGATGGAGGTCCCAGGAGGACCAAAACTGGAAACTCATGTTTGTAAATGAGAGGTTTGGTCATAGTGACCATGTGCATGAGACACACTTTATATTTTGGGTATGGCATTAGCCTTCATGAGTTTCTCCGGTACGTGTGGCTAACACCCATTAGGGCCCTTTCAGTAGGGGGACCTGAACCCATATAGATCGTGGGTGCCTTTAGGACGGAAAAACCTACACAGTCCAGGTTAAGGTTTTACTCTCATGTTAAACCATATTCTTTTTCCCATTATGTGATATATATATATATATATATATATATATATATTGTATATGATATTGAGTATTGGATTTTGCTGGTTTTCATATTATGGATTACGACATTATTTTATCTTTTATCCCTGAGTTATATGATAGCGCTTCAATCGCTAACCATTTTCAGATGTTATATCTCCACATGATGCAGGAGCTGGCCATACTTCTATCTCTCCTACTTAGTGTTCAGGTGTTCGTGGTTAAATTAAGAGTTGACTTGAAGTGGTGAGCCTCCATCTTTTAGAAGGCTTTATTTTATATGTTGGTTTCCCTTATCTTGGACTTTATTTTAGATTGGTTTTGGCTATGGTTGGGGGTATGTCCTAATATTTTACTGGTATTTAGTTTTGTTAGAGGATTTGTTGGACTACTGTGGATATGGGTATTATCGTTGTCGTCTGATTTTATTTTTGGTATTGTGGATGAATTTCTGATATTAATCTCATATAGACTTTTGGTTTTATCTTTCCTATCTTGCCATATATATATATATATATATATATATATATATATATTGGTTACATTATAATAGGTTAAGAGGGTGGTCTCTGATCCTCAGTGGAACTGAGATACCCGTCATAGCCAGGCCCTGATTCGGGTCGTGATAAAGTTGGTATCAGAGCCTAGGTTTTGGTGTCATGAGGGTGTCCATAATGTCAAATAAAGTCTCTTTTATGGGTGTGTATCGCACCACACTTATAAGGAAGAGGCTACGAGGCATCAAGAAATGATTCCCTTTCTTATTTATCTTATTTTTGGGCTATAGAGTCTAAAGTATTGGATTTCTCTAACTTTTATTTATTCGCCTTTCAGATCATGCCTCTCAGATGATCTGAAACTTATGGAAACTTATTTGTCCCACCTGAGGATAATATTGGCAGAGCTCATCTAACTTATGGGGTATAGACCCGATCTAGGTCGCTGCTTCTGATTGTCCCATTTAAGTTCTATCTATCTCCACTGATCCTTCTTCAGTCGGTGGCACTTATACTCATCTACCTCAAAGAGATATCACTAATGCCAAGTTTCGCTAGTCCATTCATATATTCGCTCAATTAGTGACATCTCATTTATGTCAGATGGGTTGTACTAGTATTGCTATAAGTTCTTCTGAGTCCACTAGAGTTGGATAGTTTATAAGACTGAGCCCTCTGAATTTCATTAGTACTAAGGTAAAGGAAGATCCTCAAAGTTTATAGATGAGATGGAGAAGATCTTCAAGGTTATGCATGCTACTGAAGTAGAGGGTGTGAAATTTACAGCTTATCAATTGAAAGATGTAGCGTACCAATGGTATAAGGAGTGGGAGAATCTTAGGGGTGATAATACCAAGTCTGCTTTGTTGGGTGATTTCTCTAATGCCTTTTTGGATTGCTTCTTTCCTGAATTTATGAATCTGAAGCAAGGCAGAATGATAGTAAAAGAGTATGCCTTAAAGTTTCATTAGTTTTCATGATATGCTCCTGAGTGAGTGTCTAGTATGAGGGCTAGAATGAGGAAACTTGCTTCCAGTTTGTCTCATGGGTTGACTTTGGAAAGTAAGGTTGCCTTGTTGAACAAAGATATAGATATTTCTAGACTTATGATATATATGCAGCAGGTTGAGCAAGAAAATAAAAAGTAAGTGGATATAGGGTATAGGTTGAGTAAGAAGTTTTGATATTCAGATCAGGGTGGAGGTTAGTAGTAGAGTGGCAAAGATGGTGGGAAATGGTCTAAGAATGGGTGGGGCAACTTGGGTTCATATTCGATGGCTAGTGCTCCTTATCTAAAGCCATCTGAAGATCATTAATTTAAGGTTGGTGATAGTTCTAGGGCATAGAATGCCCAATATCAGGCCAGTGGGGCCCAGTCAGCTCTATCATATCCTTCTTGTAGACTATGTAGTCAATTGCATTATGGTTTTTGTGGTAAGGGAAAGAATTAATGTTTCAATTATGGCCAGATGGGGAATATATTGAGGGATTACCCTTGGGTAAAATTTGATTCTAGGGACAATAAGGTTCCTATTTCTACATCGTCAACTCCTGCACCAAATGGTGCCACTTCTAATACATGCATAGGTCGGAATCATTTATATGCTCTTACTACTTGTCAAAAGTTTGAGGCATCACCTGATGTTATTACTGGTATGTTAAAAATCTTCTCTTATGATGCGTACTATTTACTTAATCAGGGTCTACTCTTTATTATGTGACTCCATTTGTGGTTGTGCTTTTTGGTTTTGGTCCCAACTGTATTTCAGAATCTTTTTTTATTTCTACCCCAGTGGATAACTCGGTGGTTGCTAGGAGGTTCTATAGGGGTTATGTGGCATCTGTTGGTGGTAGAGAAACCTTGGTGGATTTGTTTAAAATAGACATGTTAGATTTTGATGGTATTTTGGGAATGGATTGGTTGCACTCGTTCTATGCTTTTTTTGACTGTTGAACCTGTAAGGTCATTTTTAAATTTCCTAATGAGCTGATTGTTGAGTAGGAAGGAAGTTCCCTAGCACTTAAGGAAAGGTTCATATCGTATCTCAGACCTTGAAAATTGATTTCTAAGGGGTGCTCATTTGGTTTGAGTTGAAGATTCTAAAGAGGGTCCTTCTTTACAATTTGTTTCTGTGGTTAGTAAATTTCCTGAGGTTTTCCCTAATGATCTTCTTGGTGTCCCTTCCGATAAGAAAAATAATTTCGAGATTGATCTTATTCCAAACACTCGTCCTATCTTTCTCCCTCCTTATAGAACAGCTCTAACTGAGTTGAAAGAGCTTAAGGAGAAGCTGAAAGATCTTTTTTACAGAGGTTTTATCCGCCCTAGTGTGTCTTTATGGGGTGCTCATGTTCTCTTCGTGCATAAGAAAAATAGGTCTCTTTAGATGTGTATTGATTATCATCAGTTGAACAAGGTAACTGTGAAGAATAAGTACCCTCTTTCTAGGAGTAATGATCTATTTAACCAGCTTTAGGGTGCTAAGTGGCTCTCTAAGATTGACCTCCATTCAATCTATTGTCAGCTTAAGATTAGGGAGAAGGATATCCCTAAGATTGCCTTTAGTACCCGATATGGATATTTTGAGTTCTTGGTTATGTCTTTTTGGTTGACCAGTGCCCCAACGGCATTTATGGATCTCATGAACCAGGTATTCCATTAATTTTTGAATTTTTTCATGATTGTGTTTATAGATGACATTCTGGTATACTCAAAGAGTAAGGTGAATCATGTCAATAACCTCTGTGTTATGTTACAGACCCTAAAGGATCAGCAATTGTATCTTATGTTTTCTAAGTATGAGTTTTGGTTGAATGTTGTTACTTTCTTAGGTCATGTTGTTTCTAGTGAAGGGATCATGGTGGATCCATAAAAGATTGCAGTGGTTAAGAAGTGTCCTAGACCCAAAACTCAAACCAATATTTAGAGCATCTTGGGTTTAGTAGGTTATTATAGGAGGTTTATGAAGATCTTATCATTGATTGTTGCACCTTTGACTAGGTTGACCCAGAAAAGGGTGAAGTTTCTTTGGTCTGATACTTGTGACGGGAGTTTTGAGAAGCTGAAAAATAAATTAACTTATGCTCCAGTTTTGACCTTGTCCGAGGGTAGTGATGGTTTTGTGATTTATTATGATGCATCCCATGTGGGACTTGGTTGTGTTTTGGTGCAGCATGGCAAGGTAGTAGCGTATATTTCTAGGCAGTTAAAAGTTTATGAGAAGAATTATCTGACTCATGATTTGGAATTATTAGTTGTGGTGTTTATATTGAAGATTCAGCGGCATTATCTATATAGGGTTCATATTGATATCATTTCAGATCATAAGAGTCTGCAATATATTTTCACTTAGAAAGAGTTGAATCTCAGGTAGAGGAGATGGCTTGAGTTGCTCAAAGACTACGACATGAGTCTACACTATCATCCAGGTAAGGCTAACATAGTTGTTGATGCTCTTAGCAGGTTATGTATGAGAGCTTATCTTATGTGGAGGAGGATAAGTAGGACTTAGTGAAGGATATTCACCATTTTTAATCTTGGAGTTCGTCTCTTAGATTCTGAGGATGGTGGTGTATTCGTGCAAGAGGTGGCGAGGTCATCTCTTGGTGCTGAGGTAAAGGAGAAATAAGTGTTTGATCCTATCTTGATGCAAATCAAGGACGATATGGGTAGGCGAAAAGTGGTGGCTTTCGATATTGGTGGTGATGGTACTTTGAGGTACCAAGAGAGGTTGTGTGTTCTAGATGTGGATGGGTTGCGAGGTAGAATTTTGGCCAAAGCTCATGAGTCACATTATTCGATTCATCCTGGTTTAATAAAGATGTATCATGACCTTAAGGAGATTTATTGGTGGTATAACTTAAAGTGGGATACAGCTAATTTTATCGCTAAGTGCATGGTGTGTCAACAAGTGAAAGTGGAACACTTGAGGCTTGGTGGGTTATCTCAAGAAATTAGTTTCCTACATGGAAATGGGAAGTGATAAATATGAATTTTGTTACCGGTCTTCAGCGGTTTTGGGACCAGTTTGATTCTATTTGGGTCATCGTGGATAGAATGACTAAATTTGCTCACTTCTTTCCAGTGAGTACTAATTATTCTGCTGAGGATTATGCAAGGTTGTATATTCAGAAAGTCTTGAAGTTGCATGGTACTCCTGTTTCCATGATTTTGGATTGTGGTACTCAATTCTCATCTCATTTTTGTGGTCATTTCAACGAGGTTTGGGGACTAAAGTGACCCTTAGTACCGATTTTCACCCACAAACGGATGGACAAGCGGAAAGTACTATTTAGACTTTAGAGGATATGCTTCGAGCTTGTGTAATTAACTTTAGTGGTAATTAGGTTGACCACTTATCTCTTGTAGAGTTTACGTATAATAATAGCTATCATTCTAGCATTGGTATGGAACCATTTGATACTTTGTATGGTAGAAGGTGTAGATCCCCTATTGGGTGGTTCAAAGTTGGTGAGGTGATATTGTTTGGTCCTGATTTAGTTCATCAAGATATAGAAAAGGTGAAGGTGATTTCGGATAGTCTTAAGACTTCCCAAAGTCGCCAAAAGTCCTATGCAGATGTGAGGCAAAGAGAGTTAGAGTTTGATGTGGGTGATTGGGAATTTTTTAAGGTGTCTCCCATGAATGGAGTGATACATTTTAGAAAGAAGGGAAAGCTCAATCCCCATTACATTGGTCCTTATCTGATTTTGAAGAAAGTGGGAAGTATTGCCTATGAGTTGGAATTGCCTGGGAGTTTGGATACTATTCACCCTGTGTTTCATGTGTCTGTATTAAGGAAATGCATGAGTGATCCTTCCTTGTTGGTGCCTATTAAGAATGTTGTTATTTTGTATTCCCTGTCTTACGGAGAGGTCCCGGTGGAGATATTGGATACACTAGTTTGTAGATTATGAACTAAAGATATATCATTGCTAAAGGTCGTTTGGAGGAACCATAAAGTAAAAGAAGCCACTTGGGAGGTGGAAGAGAATATGAAGGATAAGTATCCATTCATTTTCTATGCGATGGATGTAGAAGATTGAGGTATTAATTTCCTTCTTCTTTGTTACTATTTGGGTTTATCTTTTGATTTTGGTGTGTTTCTATCATTGTCATGTGAAACGTGCCCTAGCTCATCATTCGGGGACGAATGATCCTAAGGGGGAAAATGTAACACCCTCAAAATTTTGAGCATTTCATTTTTGGCTTTCCCGTGCTCAAAATATCAATTTTGACTCAAATTATATTCGGGGATGTTAAAGGGGTAATCCGAAAGAATTTTGAAATTTTTGAATGGGGTTCGGGGCATGATTGGGTCACGGAGGCAGTGAGTCTCCGTGATAGCCCCGTGTCATGGAGGCTAGTCTCTGCGATAACCTCTGTGTCATAGAGGATGGGTGTTCGCAATAGGGTCTGTGGCATAGAGGATAGCCTCCATAATAAGGTCTGTTCCACGAGCCTGTGTTATTTTTGGGTTATTTTGTTTAGTTAAAAAGAAGAAGAGGGGTAGTGAGGTATTTTCACCTGTACACGACTTTCATATAAAGATAAATTATTATTAGATTTTCAACATACGAAGGTCATTATTCACTTTAAAACATCCTCTCTCAAAATCCCTTTTTCAAGTCAAGGGTAGGGTTCAAGGAAGTGATCATCTAAGGTCTTAAGGGTATGGTTTTCTTTGAAATTCTTAGAAATCAAGGCATGTATCTCTTTTCCTATAGTTGTATTTCATTAATGGCATGAAATTGGTTATTATTCATGGTTTTGATAATGGATTTTTGAATTATGGATTGAGGGTTGTGAATGTGTTTGGTTAAATATTTTTCCATGGTTTGTTATGCAATAATTATGCTTTATATATGATTTTGAAAAATATGGGATGCATGGGAATGGTAATTAAACTAAGGGGTCTTGGTTAATCCCCAATTTTATGATTTTTCCTTGAAATATGGTGTTGGAAATTATGTGTCCTCAACCTGTTTGTGAAATTGACAAGGAATATGATTTTGTCACGTAGTTTGACTATCCTTGGAATCCTTGTATTGCATAAATGGTAAATGAAACATGGATTGGTTTGGTTTGGTTTTTAAATGGTTTTGGAAAGGCCTTGGTGGCCGCAGTTTTGGTTTAATTGAAAATTTTGGAGTCAAATTTAGTTTAATAATTTTACATGGTATAAAGGGATGGACTTGCAAGCTCTAATTTTAGTATGATGATACCAAAAGAAAATGCCTAATTAAAAGACTCTTTGGTAAATGGTTGAGAATCCGTAAATGGTTTTAATATGGGCTTAAAGAGGGTTGTGTAGCAAAGCCGTGGAAGGTGGAGGTCCTGGGGAACCAAAACTGGAAACTCATGTTTGCCGACGTAAGGTTTATACATAGCGACCGTGCGCATGAGACACGCTTTATAATTTAAGGATGGCATTAGCCTTCTCGGGTTTTCTTCGATACGTGCGGCTAACACACACTAAGGCCCTTTTAACAGGGGGAGTTGAACCCTATAGTCCGCGGATGCCTTTAGGCCGACAAAGATACACAGTCTAGGTCAAGCTTTTACTCTCATGCTAAGCCTGGTAAATTCTATTTTTTGGCATATGATACATATATATACATATATACATGCATACATACATACATACATATTGCATATGACATTGTGCATTGGGTTTTACAGATTTTCATAGATGGATTACGACATTATTTTATCTTTTATCCCTGAGTTACATGTTCGTGCTCCAATCGCTGTCTTTAGATTTTGTATCATTACACGATGCAGGAACTGGTCATACTTCTACTTCTCCTGCTCAGTAATCATGTGTTCATGGTTAGATCAAGAGTTGACTTGAAGTGGTTAGCTTCTATTTTTGGAATGTTTCATGTCTTGTGTTAGTTTCCCTTGTCTTGGACTTTATTTTAGATTGGTTTTGACCATGGTCGGGGCATGTCCCGATATTTTACTAGTATTCAATTTTGGTAAAGGCTTTGTTGGACTACTATGGAAATTGATATTATAGTTGCCGTCCAATTTTAGTTTTGGCATTGTGGATGGATTTCTAATATTGATCTCATATAGACTTCATATATATATATATATATATATATTGGTAACGTTGGAATAGGCTAAGAGGGTGGTCTCCGATCCTTGGTGGACTTAAGATACCCGTTATGGCCAGGCTCTGGTTCGGGTCGTGACAATTTTTCTTTCTGTTATTTTTTTTTTCTATTTTTTTTGGTATTTTTTCCTTTCTCATTTTCTTTTGAGTTCTGTTTTATATTTTTTGGGAATTTTTAAAAAATATGGCTACGTCGAGCACAAGTCATTGATGAGAATGAAAACACTACAATCGTTTATTGTATTTGTATTCACACAATTATTTATATTTTATATTCGTTGATACAATTATTTTCGTATTTTATAGTTTGCATTTGTATTTGTATGTATTTTATAGCTTGTGCTTGTATTTGTATTTTACAGTTTGCACTTGTATTTGTATTTTATAGTTCGCATGTGTATTTGTATTTTATAGCTCGCACTATCATTTATATTTTGTATAATTTGCACTTGTATTTTAAAATTTTGTTTTGTATTTATATTTTGTTGTTGACTGTACATTGTATTTTAATCTTGTGATTTTATTTTGTTTGTATTTTTATTTTCATCGATAAACTTGTAAAAAAAAAACTATTTTATATTTGTATTTTTAAGTTGACCGTATATTTATTTGTATTTTAAATTTTATTTATTCGTATTTGAATTTGTAGTTGATTGCATCATTTGTAATTTTAAACAAGTGAAAAAAAAATTGTCATTTTTCTTTTTATGAACACTTGTGTTTATATTCATTTATATGAATTGTATTTTATTGATAAAAATTGAACAATACAAATACAAATGATAAATTATACAAATACAAATGTTACACTTGCATCAAATGATACATGTTTATACAACTTGAACCATACATATACAAATGATACATGTTTATATATATACAAATACAAATGATAAATTTGACATAATAATACTACCGTTACATTTGTATTAAATGGTATATTGCATATTTGTATGCTTTAGAGTCAAGAAATTACAATAAATACATATACTTGTTTGTAAACAAATAAAAATGATAAATTTTACATATTCACAAGTAAACTATTCAAATCAAAAAATAAATTTATTTAAAATATATAGTTTGGTACAGATAAATATAAAATGTAAAAGCATATAAATATAAAATACAACAACAGAAAAAAATGAAAAAACTATATAAAAATAAAAAAGGAAAAGAAGAAACAAAAAAAAAGAAAAAAATGAAACATTAAAGAAAAAAAATATAAAATAGTGCAAAGAAAAAATAAAATGTAAAAAATGATGGAGAAAACTAAAAACAAAAAAAATTGCAAAGATAAAAAAGAAACAGGAAAAAATGAAAAATTAAAAATACAAAGGAAAAACTGAAAAAGGAAGAAAAATAAGAGAGAGAGAAATAGAAAAATATTTTTTTAATCATTCAAACCTATTTTGAGTTTCAAAACTCATTCAAAAGGCATTCTATTTTTAAAAATACAATCTTTAATTAATTGGGTGAACGTGATTTATAAAATCTGAAATTCTTTTACCTTTTTAAACTCAAGTTGTTAGCTAAACATAAGGTAATTAACTGTATTTATATGTGTATTTAATGTTATCTTGCGCATCAACTATATATATACTAGAGAAGCATTGTTCATGTCAGCACGGGCCTAACATTAAGATATTTTAATTATGTACATAAGTTAAATTGATGTCAATTCGAATTATGAATTATAAAACATGAATACACAAAATTAACATATTAACTACTTGATAGTATTTTTCAAGGAACCAAGTCTCACAAGATAATTATGTATATTTTATTCATATAAATGATAAAATTTGGTACATTCAAAGGGTTATCGACTCATGCATATTACATCACATGTGGCTTGTAACTAATAATTCAAAATTGCATTTTACTCCCCTACTAAGTTGATATAAATATTTTTTTCTTTCATTTTCTCCTTCTCTTTTATTTGTCAAATTGTTCTTTGAAGTTAAATTAAATTAATATTTTAAATTTAAATTTTAAGGGTTTCAAAATTTATATAAAAAAAAGAAAACTATATGTCACCATTTTTATATTTATCTAAGTTATTTGATTTTGAGAACACAAAAAAACATACTTATGTAGATGTTTTATTGAACTATGCTTTTATATATGTTCATTCCATTGAAATGTAGGAGTCATTTGTTAGGGTGTATAAAAATAATTTTGAATAGAATGTATTAGTAATGTCTGCATTAATAATGCTTAAATTAGTAATATTGCTATTATTTAATATTATTTCTTATATACTGCTTGGTATGATGTATTGGAAATTGTCTTTTCAATCTTGATATATTTAAACAAAAATTTAATAAAAGTGAATTGCATATATATTCTAAGATTCATTCAAGATTTAGCACAAACTCAATATATGTTATTTTTTTGTTTTAATTTATGTGACACAAATAAAATTTAGATAATCAATCATATATTTAATATGTTCTTAGATATTTTAAGTTGTTAACTATTATAATTTATAATATTTTTTAATATAATTTTTAAATAATATACGTTACTCGGGGGTTTGGGCCACAGGTGACAAAAGAGTTTTAAAATGAGGTGTAGGTGACACAAGTCTTAATTATTAGGTAGAGGTGACAATTACTTTATTATGGATTAAGAAAGCTGGGGAAGTTTGAAAATAACCCACAAGTTTTTAAATTTATACTTTGATCCAAATGTTAGCCTATATAACGGAAAACGAAGGGAAAAAATACGTCTTTCTCTCTCTTCTCACCCATTGTTGTTTTCTCTCTCTTAGCGATTTTTGTTGTTCATTGTTGTTGCTACTTTATTCATCATCTTCTGCTTCATTATCATCATCTTCAACTTCATTATCATCTTTATCTTATTCTTGTTGACCATTTGTTATTGTTGTTGTTGTTGTTACCGCTACTGTTGCTATTTGACCAATTTTTTAGGTCAAATTTTATTTCTAACATCACTTTTCACTTTGGCATTACTTCATAGGACACGTTGGTAAGTCAAATTATGATTTTTAGTTGAATTTTTCATCTGGGTAACTGCTATTGTGTTGTTGTTTTCCAACAATGCATAGAACCCAATCATAAATCCAACATAAAATCCATCTGTTTAAACAGATAAATCATCTGTTGCAACAGATGAGACATCTATTTTAAAGGAAGACTGATATGTTGGATTCATGTTTAAACAGATGGGTCATTTGTTGCAATATTTGACATATATGTTGCAACAGATTAGTTACCTGTTGCAACAGAACCTGAACACGATTCCAACATAGGTTACAACAGATTAATAACCTATTGCAACAGGTAAGTCACCTGTCGCAATAGGTTAATTATCTGTTGCAACTGTCACTCATCTGTTGGAATCAACTTCAAAGGTGATTTAGTTATAACATCAATTCCAACAGGCGATTCATCTGTTGCAACAGATATTCAGACCCGTAACATGAATTCGAACAGGTAAGAATCTGTTGTGACTCATCGCTTACCTGTTGCAACAGATAACACATCTGTTGGGATTCATTCACGGCACTATGAAATCACTATCAACTTTTTTTAACAAATGACTTTATTTAGATACCACAATGGAGGGATTAATAATAATAAGGGTGGATTGTCATAGTCAATGGATCGAGAAGAGCAGTCCATATGTATGGAGTTTGAAGGAGGGTGAAATGCTAGAGACGATAGCTATGACAGTCCAAAGTGATGTTTCGTATGATGATTTTGTAAACTTAATCATCAGCTTTTGTGGAATGAATTGTCAATTGGAAGAATTCGTCATCAGCTATATGCACAGCTCTTTTGAAAATCAAAAGGTATTGCTTTTTAAGATAACCAATCAGGTTCGGTTGCGTTCTTATCTAAGTGATTCAACCAGGCCGGTGTTAAGGGTGTACATGGTTGAAAAGACGAGAGAGAATGAGAACCAGAACGTAAAAGAAAAAAAAGAAAAAGAACGTTTTGGCAAACCTACAAGAGGTCTGGGTTTATAAGGTGCTAACTGGACGCTTGAAGTCTGTGTATATAGAAGAGCCTGTGAAATAGAAATTTTTAATTTCAAGTCACCCTGCACTTTATTACATGTACATATAGTGGCAACAATTTTTTCTGATAAAAGTTGAGTTTTTTATAATGAAATAGATTAGATTGTCAATCTGTTGTTAAATATCTTTAATCCGTTCTGGCAGATAGTTTATCTTTTGCAATAGGTTGGTCATCTGTTGCATTATGCCAATGTTATTTTTATGAATTATCTAATAATCTAAGTCTAATCTGTTGCAACAGTGGGAAGACCTGTTTGATAATTTCCAACAGATGACCTAAATTTTACAACATATGCCTAAATCTTTTTGATATTTTCCAACAGTTATGCTTGAATATCCTTGTGCTCGCCGACAACAAACCAGTAGCAAATACACACACCACCATGAAAATTTCAGCAATTAGCCTTCAATATCCATGTTCCCGAAACACCAAACCAGTAGCAATAACGGCAACAATGTAGTATCTTCTTGCTCGATTTTGTTTCTCTTCAAAAGCCTTGACTTTGTTCAACAAATCCCAGATTACACGATTCGCTTGTGAAGGGTGTCGTTCTTCATACCAATCAAAGCAATCCATCCACCTAATTTTTATATAAAAAAAGAACACAATTACAAAATAATTACAAGTCAATAATTAATCAACTAATTAAATTAAAAAAATATTACCTTTGAAATCTTATAAGTAAAAAACCTACAACCCGGATTTTGTTGAGTCCAAGAAGTCTTTAATAGAGCTTCATGACCGCACTTACAATATTGAAAATATTTATCACAAAAAATAGTGGAAGATGCGCTCGACATTGTCAAGGTCAGTTGGAAAAAATGAAAGTAATAATTTAAAGAATTTGGATAGATAAAAGAAGATGGCGATGAAGAAGAAAATTTGGGAATTTAGGGTTAAATTTTAGGAGAAAGATAAATATATAAGACAATAGGGGGGAAATGACCGTTGGGGGCCAAGTGACGACAAGTCAGTGAAATGTGTCAGACTGACTCTGACACATTTGATGCCAATTTTATTTTACGTGTTTAAAATGAACATGTCTACTTGATGCCTATTTTATGTTAGGTGTTTGAACTGAACACTGTTGATGGGTTGCATCTTTTTTATTTCAATTCAATTCACTTTAACCTTTTTACACGTAGTGGTAAATTTTTATGTCCAACGAAAGTTGAATTTTTATAATGCAACAAATTCTCCGTCCATTGTAACAGTTATCCTACCTGTTCTGACATATAGTTTATCTGTTGCAATAGGTTGGTCATTTGTTGCATTATCTCGATGTTTTTATCTAAAGTACATCTGTTGCAACAGTGGGAAGACCTGTTTGATAAATTCCAACAGATAACCTACCTGTTGCAACATATGTATAAATCTGTTCGATTATTCCAATAGATGTGTCATTTGTTGCAACAGATAAAGTCCATCTGTTGCAAGATATGTCTAAATCTGTTCATTTTTCCTAATAGATGTGTCATCTATTGCATTATCTCGATGTTTTTATCTAAAGTCCATCTATTACAATAGTGGAAAGACTTGTTTAATAAATTCCAACAGATTATCTACCTGTTGCAATATATGTCTAAATCCATTCGATTTTTCTAACAGATGTGTCGTCTGTTGCAACAGATACATTATCTGTTATAATATTTGAATCTAGTATTCCTTTTCAATTAATAAGTTCAAATCTAAGGAATAAATAAAATTCATAAACAATAAAATAAATCAAAGCCTTCATAAATTAGCTGAAACAAGTCAATAAATAAATAAAATGCAAAAAAATTGTTATGGGTACAGATCTCAACAAATACATAAACAATAATTTAAGTATACTGCCAAGGATTGCTTTGACAGGCTTAAGCTATAAAGATCTACTCAGTATGGACAAATTGTTCTTCATCCGATGCTATGGAATTCGGCTTTGCTCATCGTGGATCTTTATTGTCGCTTGCGTACGGTTTCTGTGCTTTTTGTTCTCCGTACTTTCATAAACAGAGTAGCATAATGTCAATATTGTTCAGCAGTAGCTTCTTCTACATCCACCTGGAAAGCTAAAATTGGTCAATGCTAATCACGGAACTACAACAAAATGAAAAAGCATAACTCATCTCTTCTAGCAAATCAAACAGGTCTTCCTTCCATTTTATATTGTCCCAAACATATTATATTTCTGTTGAAATAATGAATCAACTTTTGGGATAAATTTCAACACGAGGAAGACCTTGTGTGATAATTTTTAATGGATGAACCATCTATTGCAACATCTGAATTATTTGTTGCAGTAGATAGATCATCTGTTGGTACAAATAAAAGCGGTACAAAGAGCTGTTTGATTTGCTAAAACAGAAGAGACATATATTGCACCAGATAAAGTATTTGGTGCAACAGGTTAGTCAACTGTTGCAATAGATGTATATGTTTATTTGATAATTTTCAGTAGATGTGTCATCTTTTGAAACAGATATGTGTCTATTTGTTTTGTCAGTTGGAAGACATATAATATATTTACCTTCTTCAGCTCGTGCTGTTCTCCTTTGGACATTGTACATTGCTCAGTGCAACTCACAGACAGGGGAGTTGTAATTTTGCTTTTTTGGATGCCTAATAATGCCCTCGAAATCACTTTTCTTCTTTTCTTAACCCTAATCTCTAATGGAGCGAATGGAAATAAAATCCTCCTTGATGGAATGAGACCCCTCTTAGATGTCAATTCCTTTACAGAAGCAGTTAATGCATTAATAGCATTAATCATTACATCATGTTTCGCCCTGCAGTCTTGACATTTGCATGCAGAACATACACTAGGAGAGGTAAAATCTGTATAACCAGCATGATCATACTCATAATGGTTTGCCTTAAACACTGTAAGAGGAGCATCACTAGCACCAACAGCAGCATCACTACCACCACCAACAGCTCCATCAACAACAACAAGCCCACCCTCCAAAATTATATTTTTTGTAATGGTTGTTGCTTCAAACAATTCCATTTTTATTTTGTCGATGACCTTAGGGTCCGATAAAGTTTGTACAAACCATAAAGTAAGAAAAAATGGCATCTTCAACTCTCGATTGGTCGAAACTAGCGACGGATGCACATTCTAACATAAATCATTACATATATTAGAATGATGATTAGATCATTCAAAAAAAACATTAATTAAAAGAAAAAATTAATTATAATTATACTTACTGCATCCTTCGAGGGGTTGAAGAGATCAAGAATATTGGATTTTTACCAGTTTTGGGCTACAACCATCTCAATATTCTTGGACAGAAAACTCCTTCGTGGTAGTTCACTTGTTGTCTCAAATAAGGAATGGCTTCAAACGCCCAAGCCTATAAAATAACGCCAATAAATCAAAACCATTTTGAGGAAAAAAAAGAATGATTTCATAATAGGAAAAAGAAATATTTACCATGAAAGCCCATGGAAAGCCATATAAGTTGACTATCTTTGGCACTAACGGAGTCAACAAATATTTGACAGTCATTTTGAAGCTTCCATACCCCCATGGATAGTTGTTAAATACCTCAAGATCCTCGGAGAGCTTTATTAAACCGAGGCTTATGTTGTTGTTAACGTCTCTCGCCCAAAGAATATTATGTACAAACCAAACCAAGCACAATGACTGCATGTGCTTCTTTGAAAGTCCTTTACCTTTCAACGCTTCTATTAAATTTTTGTTTTTGAAGCTTGGAACAACAATGGACACCAGGTCATCACGATCATACGACTTGCCTTTGTCTTTTTTTGGGTGTACGGGGTGCTTTTTTTTGGGTTAGAATAGGTATAACTTGAGACGGAGGATAACATTTTATTTCAGTACCTATGGAAAACTCCTTCCAACCAAAACAAACAGGAATGCCAAAGTAATGTATCCACACCTCATCCATCTTATCTTTGTTTTCATGCATAAACCTACGCTTGAGAAGTTCATATACCATTTTGATTTGAAAACGAGCATTGTTGTTCTCTGGCAAATCAAGATATTTCCTAAAGCAGCTGTCCCTAAAATAATCATTTAATTTTTGTTCTCAAAGTATTTTTCTGAAGGCATTGAAAGATTTTTTCATAGCTGACTTAACCATGAAATCACCCGTTAAATCTGCAGCACCATCGTACTGTATTCTCACAGGATAACGATCAATGTTGAAGGCCTTGACCAGCTCTTCGGTGAAAGTGCTATTAGCATCTGCATCATCTCCTTTGAAATATTCCTCCTCCCCGTATTTATCATATTCTGCTCCCGATTGAGATAACGCTTATAAAGCAAGCTCATAGAGTTGTGGATGTAGCCTAGCTGCTTTACTTGTTCCTTTACTTGGACTTGATTCGATTTCTGTTCTTTTGGGAACCATATTATCTAGAATTAATAAGAACATAAAATAATATATTATTGTTGATTAATGCATCATTAAAAAGGGATAGCAGTAAATCAAACAAGCAAAAAAGTAAAATAACAGTTGCAATAGATCACCGATCTATTACACCAAGTAGTATATCTGTTGCAGTATATAACCAAACTGTTACATCAAATGAGTAATCTGTTACAACCATACAAAACATATCACTCAACTTTTAAGACAGATGAATGGTCTGTTCAACAGATCACACAATTATTGTGACATCATCTGTTGCAACATATGAGTGATCTGTTGGAACAGTTAAATAATCCGTAGCAACGGCTGAGTAATCTATTATGATAATACAAAATATGTCACTTATCTGTTGAGAAAGATGAATGATCTGTGCAACAGATCGCATATCTATTGCAACACATAAGTGATCTGTTGGAATAATCATCAATGGTTAATATTGTTTAAATTTCTTCAAACATAAGGTCGTTTATCGTGGTAGATGAATGATCAGTTGAAAAAATCAAGTCTTGGACTTTTCCTATAGGAAGAGTTGGTAGGATTTTCTCCAACAAGAAGTTCATCTGTTGCATCAGATCATTATCTGATGGTTCTTCCATTGCACCAGATGGTTAATTAGCTGCATCAAATTTTTTATCCGATGCTTAATTTGTTGCAACATATGGTAAAGTTGTTGCATCAGATATTTAATCTGTTGTATCATATTATTAATTTGTTGCATTAAAATTGTAATCTGATGGTTCCTTTGGTGTATTAGATGGTTGATCTGTTGTATCATATGATGAATCTGTTGCATCAGATGGTTAATATGTTACAACAGATGAGTAATCCGTCAGAAGAAATAGTAGCATAATTTTGTTAAACAAAAAACAGTAATTTCACCATTTTTACCAAGAACAAGAACAGAATAAATCAAACCAAATTGTCATTTTGTTTTTTAAACACAAATAATAAAAATCAAACTTTAAAAAAATACAAGAAACAACAAAATATCATAATTCACTTCGAAAAGAGAAGAGAAGAAATACCAAAAATTAGGATTTTATTCAGACCGCATTTCAAATTAGTACAACAAATATTGAAATTGTTAACCAATACTATAAGAGAAGTTGGCTCAAGTTCCTCATTTTTTTGAACACTAAAAAGGCCATAAATTTTTACCTATGAAAGAAGCAAATGACCGATAAAGAATGCGAAGCTGTTGTGGACGGAGAGCAAGGCTGTCACATCTATTGAAGTCGAAAAGGAACTCAAAGCCCAACTATTTGTAGTCGGATATTAAAGTCACCGAGGATTGAAATGAGAAATTTGTAGAACAGTTAGTTAGGAGAGAGTTGAGAGAAGCTATCGAGAGAGGGATGAGAGACAGGTTGATTGAATTGAAGAGGAAAACTCAAAGCCCAACTATTTATCATCAGAGGTAGAAGTCGTCGGGGGTTGAAAGGAGAAATTTTACAGAACTGTTGGTTGAGAGAGAGTTGAGAGAAGCTGTCGAGAGAGAGAAGAGAGTGGTTGATTTGGATTGAAAAGGGTATGGGTTGGGTTGATTTGTATTTTTGAAAAGATTAGAAAGTTTTGAAAATATTAATCAAGTCCACAATTAACTTGATCAAGTTTCCTAATAATGTTTGACCATATCTGTTGGTCAATGTCACCAATCCTTCATTCAAGACATAAAAGACACCTTTCCTTCAATTTTCTCACGTTACTCTCCTTGTCCAAACTTTTGTGGCATTGATAGTCAATTATATTTTAAAAATAACTGAAGTTCTTAATTCTTGTGATTTATAATACTTTTCTTCTATTCCAATTTAAATGACACTAATATAATTTTGAGAATGAATTAAATATTTTATATCTTTTAAATTTTTTAAGTTGTTAATTATTGTGATTTATAGTATTTTCTTACATATTTTTTGAAATATATAACATATTAAATTATTTTTAAATATTTTAAGTTGTTAATTATGGTAATTTATAATACTTTTTATGTAATTTTTAAATAATATATGTTACTCTCCTTTTCCAATTTTTTGTGTCATTAATAGTCAATTATATTTTTTAAATAATTTAAATTTTTAATTATTGTGATTTATAATACGTTTCTATTCCAATTTAAGTGGCACAATATTTTGATGGTCATAATAATTAATTAGGGGTGATTTAGTAAAATCACGATTGAAGCAGCGAAACAAACATGTCTTAAATGACTTACAACAACTAACTAAAAGTAATATAGCAAAATTGCTAAACACAAAATACTTGTGAAATTTTTTTAAGTGGACCTCATATAAGACGTCAAGTGAGTTTAAAACATCAAGAGTTAATTATCGTTTTATATATTTTAACTTTTTTATTAAATATTATTAATTTTTTAGTACTTAGATGACTTATAATAATCAAGTAGAGGTGATATTTAGTAAAATTATGGTTGAATTAATTGAAGCAGACATGCTATAAATGTAAATTTTACTTTTTTAGTAAAATATTATTAGCTTTTTAATATGTAAATAACTTATAATAATTAACTAGGGGTGATATAGTAAAATTAGTGTTGATACAGACATATTATAAATGTCTATTTTACCTTTTTTTAATTAAATATTATTAATTTTTAGTACATAACTGACTTATAATAATTAATTAAGGGTGATATAGTGAAATTACGGATTTAATATTATTATTTTTTTAATACATAAAAAACTTATAATAATTAATTAGCGGTGATATAGTAAAATCACGGTCAAAGCAATTGAAGCAGACATGTCGTAAATGTCTATTTTATTTTTAAATAAATATTATTAATTTTTTAATAAATAAATAATTTATAATAATTAATTAGGGGTGATATAGTAAAAATCATGGAGCAAGCAGCCTGCTGAAGCAGGCATGTCTAAACCTTCTATTCTATATAATAGAAAAGAAATATATATATATATATACACACACACACAAGTTACTATTTTAGATAATTATGACATTGTTTCAATGAAATGTCCAAATATGGATTAATTTTGCTACTTGTAAATTTTTTCCTCAAATAATATAAGAATCATACCCAAAGAAGAATCCTCAAAAATCGCATTTTGAATATCCCAAAAAATGAGTTCTCAAACTTAAAAATTAACTTATAAAGTTTTAGATCGAAAATAAAATATTAATTCTGACTAAGTACATTACTCATCGTGATAGCGATGAACAATGTCAACCCAGATCCTAACTTGTGATAGTAGTTTTTGCAATTGCGGAAAGGACAATGCGATCATGATGAACGGACACAACATCTCTTACAATTGTGATCCTGATAATGCGATCGTGATGCCAAGTGCGCCTGCCCTTAGCGATCATGTCAGGCATCACACGGTCTCGAAGAAGAAGAACACCCACCAACAAATAGCTGAAACCAGCAAACCCCAAGTCCAAAATTTCTCAAAAAGACCCACAAAATTCATTCAGAATCCCGCAACATAAATTGACTATATCAATAGACTAAAAAGGCTTTCGGACTCAATGAAATTGTCAAATAACTGAACAAAGGCCGTGTTTATCAAATATTGACAGAAGTCAACTCTAAAACTTTCAACTTTCCATCCAACTACTCAAAATCCATCCTAATGTCTCTGGACCCGACTAACCCATATAAGATATTTCGAAGCGAGCAAAACTGACAGGATTCTCATACGATCTCATAATCTCCAATTGTTCACCAAAGTGAACCATCTTAAAAAACCATATCACCCACATCCACCGACTGCAAATACCATAAGATAACTACATGGAGGGATAAAATTATCAAAACATACTAAAAGTCAAAAATCACAATGAAGATTGTTACATCATGGAAGATAGATTCTCAATGTACATGAGAATTTGAACAACCATTAATGTAGTGAAGAGGTAATTTTAATATTCTTGTTTGCAGGAGTGTGAAGGAGATGAAATTACTATAGGTTTTTAAGAGGTAATTAGCTCAAAAGAAGAGTAACAAAGAGGAAAAAATGTAGAAAAAATAATTTTTTAGTGAATTGCTAACATGAAGCTGATGTGACATATGCACGAATCTGGTAATTATATTCTCATTATAGCATTAATTTCAATAAGAATAAGAAATGAATAGGGATATATAAACACGGTAAAGTTATAATGCTAAACTACGATAAGTGGATAAGTTTGGATTGGGGGTTTAAAATAAACAATATAAGAAGAAAAATATGTGTCTGTTTCTCATAAGAGGGTGCCTTCCAATTCGTGTTCATAATATAGAAAGCCTATGTGTATTGATTTATTTTAGGTGCTTTGAAGTCAAAATAGTTTTAAAACATTTTTAGAGTGTTTGGGTCAATTAAAAAATATTTATAAGCATTTTGGATGAATCAGAGTTGTTGGATTATTTGACGACTTATTTTAAGCATTTTAAAATACTTCCATAGTTTAAGAGTGTAAACTTTAAAAAAAATCAAATAATTCAAAAATAATAAATTACTTATAAATCATGAGTTGTAAGCTTATTCAAATATGGTTCACAGTGCTAACCTATAATTTTTGTTTATTATATACTGGTGTCTTTGGCTCGTACTAAGCTCGGACCCAAACTACATTAACATTTATATTTGTAGTTGATAGAGAGCAAAGATGATTAGGGGAAGCAGACAAATAGGGAGGATTATAAGTTAGCTAGTAAGGAGGTTAAGTTAGTGGTTACGACGGCTAAGACAACAACTTTTGAGAGTTTGTATACAAATTTAGAGGAGAAAGACAGGAATAAGAAGTTGTATAGGCTTGCTAAGGCTAGGAAGTAAATGGATCGTGATCTTGACCAAGTGAAGTATATCAAGGAAAAGGATGGAAAAGTGTTGGTTAAGCATGTCCTGATTAGGAGGAGGTGGCAATTCTATATTTATAGAATTTTGAACCACGACAGAAATAAAAAATTTGTGTTGGGGGACTTGGAAAACTTAGAGAGGTGTCACGATTATGATTATTGTAGGTGTATCAAGGTGGAAGAGTTCAGGGGTGCGATTCGACAGATGCGTAAGGGTAAGGTGACTGGGTCAGACGAGATTCCAGTGGATTTTTGGAAGAGCACGGGTAGGGCAAGTTTGGGGTGGCTAATGAGGTTATTTAACATCAATTTTAAGGCAGTAAGATACATTAAGCTTGAAGATGAAGTATGATAATTCCATTATATAAGAACAACGGAGACATTCAGAGTTGCAACAATTACATGGATATTAAATTATTAAATTATTGAGTCATACCATGAAGGTTTGGGAGAGAGTGGTAGAGTTGAAGCTGAGGAGGATCATGACCATTTTCAAGAATCAATTTGCTTTCATGCCAGGTCGCTCAACTAGGAGGTCATTCACCTCATGAGGAGATTAGTAGAACAGTTTAGGGAAAGGAAGAAGGACTTGCTCATGGTTGATGAACGGTGAGTTTACCACTCAATCACACTTATTTTTCGTGCACATTACCTTGTTATGGATGAATAAGTAAGACATAATTACAATTAGATGCACTAATAAATGCACTAAAATCCACTTCTTGCAGGCATAGAGTTAAAGGGTTAGAAGGATGTGGATTGGAGGTCAAAATGATCAAAAATAGAGCAAAAAAGTGCAGCTGAAGACCTGAAATAGAAGGGCCTTAGGTACCGTGGTCGCGATCTACTGACCGCGATCGCGACAGTAAAGGATGGTCAATCAACTGTGGTCGCGTAACCGCGGTCGCAACCAGACCTACGCGATTGCAGTCTAGCAGAGGATTTCAGCCCAAGGGCAAAACTGTATTTGCACATGTTGATCCCAAATTGACAAAAATGACTCAAACCCTATCATAATGAAAAAATAACTCCATCTTCCCTAATTTTTAGATTTAGTTTTGTGTAGTTCATAGCCTTTATTTTTTTAGAAGAAAATATTGTATAAATTTTGGTGAAGAATACATTAGAGACTTTCTAAGTGGAAGATTTGCTCACTTTCATTGTTGATATTGTGGGAGAGCAAAGTCTAAAGTAACATTCACTTAAATCTTCAACAAATTATTTTAATAGAGATTATGGGTATGTAATACCCCGAGAAATTTTTCATTGAAATTTTGTGCGTAAACGTGTCAGGTTCTATCTTCTAGAATGAATTATAAATTTTTCATGTGGAATGTCTTAGATTATGACCCACCATTGCATAGGTTATCGAATAATTTTTCCAACGATATGTGAATCATCCAAAACGAACACCCGAGCGATGAGTTATGAACATTCCGATCGAATCGTGAATAGTAGTGAACAGTAAAACGTGCAGGAAAAAGTATTGAGGCCTAGCATATTTTTGCTCCAACTTTAAACCACCATAACTCCTTGTACATAATGATCTGGGTGATCTACTATATATCAACGGAAATCTTTGCGAGTCCTCTTTCTAATGAAATTAGTTTCATCCAATTTGTCTATCGAAGCAAAAAGTTATGGTCGATCTACTTCAGCCTACCAAAAGCAAATTTTTGGGTCAACTTTAAATGATTATAACTCCTCATAAACAATAATCTGGGTTAGATACTATATATCAACAAAAAAGTATAAAAGTTCTCTTTCTAATGAAATTGATTTCATCCAATTTGGATATCGGAGTAAAACATTATGGTTGATCTACTTCAGACTATTAAAACAGCCCATCAAAGGATAGATTCGAGAATTATTTGATTTTTAGAGGCGTTTTGGTCATTCCCCCTCACCCAAAATCCGTCCAAACCCTATATTAAAGCCTATTAGAAGCATTATATGTTATATTTCATCAAATTCCCTCAAAAATAAAACCCTAAGCTCCTGCATCCAACTTTAAGAACCTCCAAAGTTCACCATTAATTCTGCAAATTTATTCAAGATTCCAAGTTCCTAGTTCAAAAACTCCAAGAACCATCATTCAAAGGCACGATTAACATCTCAAAAACGAGTATCGATCTAAAGTTCATCATTCAAGGTATGTAGGGTTTTTCAACAAGAACTTTCTTTCGTTCTTGTGGCCAAAAGTAATTTTCTTTACAAAGGCATGATTTATATTTAACTTTTACGAATTTGAAACATGAACCCATATCTTATGATGATTATTATAAAATCTTGATGTTTATAATTTTGAAAGATGAATTTACATGTGTGGAGATATAAAGCATGAATCTTGAACGATATTTATCATGATTTTGATATTTGGATCGTGAATCCCCATTAAAAATTGTGCTTTTTTTAGAAAGTGTGTGTTATAAGCACGTTGATGTTGAATATTTGAGATATTTTGAATGATTTGACCTTTTGGTCTTAATGGAGTTATTTTGAACCCGAGTGTGAAAGAAATCCACAATGTGGTTGATTTTGATAGATGGGAAGCATGATGGCTCCCAATGTATATTTTATATTACTGAAATTATTTTGTTGTGGATTGTCTTTGAAATAATCTGAGCTATGTCCGGGCGAAATCTTTAGCACCGAGTGGAAGGTATAAAGCAACCTTACTTCCCTAGAACTACGTGCCCCCGTAGGAATGAGCCTGAGGCTGATTTATATAGTGATCACTAGTTTACGTGGATTTGATATCGATAGTCTTACTCCAATGGCAGGGATAGGACGGCTCTCCCCAACGTGGGTTGTACGTTGGACTCTATGTAGCTCACTTGGTTTATGTCGGTTATAGGATCTCCCAACGTGTGTATGTTTCCTTGTGTCTATGGTGAATGGTGAAGTGATTTGAAAGTGGAATTGTGAAAGTTATTCTTTCGAAAGATTTAAATGATATTTACATTATGAGAATTGATATTCTTGATGAACTGAAAATGATTGACAAATTATATGATGACTCACATGTGTTATTGTACTTATTTCATCCTCTCATGATTATGATGATTTTCTTTGGGCTATGTGAGTCTTTCATACATCCTGCACATTTCTTATAAATATTTATGATGATGATGTTTATAAAACTGCATACACCCTCATATACTCGGTTCCTTTCCATGGTACTGACCCACATCTTCGTATGTGGGCTGCATTTTCTCGGAATGTAGGTTCAGGTGCTCAGTTCTAGGTTCAACAGTGATTTTTTGGGTACGCTGTTCTACATCCTCAATCATGGTGAGTCCTCATGTTCTGAGGACGTAATGTCTGATGTCGGTTTTACGGAATTATTTACATTTGATAACTGAGTATGAGTCAGTTGGGGCATGTCTCAATGGCTCGCTGGTTTTATTGATTTTCTTAGAGGATTATCAGACTAGTATAGATGTTGGGAGTTGACTAATAAGTCGTATTTTGTTATCTTTTTGAAATTCTTTTATTCTTGGATGATGATTACTCTGTTGATATTTGAGGGTTATTTATGGAAACCCCGTTAATTTGTGTTGAATTAAATAAAAATGCTCAAAGGGTTAGCTTGGGGCTACTCGTAGCCTCAAGCACTGTGTGACGCTCCGGGACCTATTTTTTGGGGTGTTACAAACTTAGTGTCAGAGCCTAAGATTTTAAGGTATCCTAGGGAGTCTAACAAGCCGCGCTACGCACTAAGTAGAGTCTTGATCATCGGTGTATAGTGTCACATCTATGAGCAAGAGCTATAAGACGTTTTAGGAAAAAATATGATTCTTTCTTTCAGAAGTCTATCGTGCCTAAAGTGTCTCTCTCTGCTATTGATTAGTGCTCTCCTCTTTCAAAATATGCCTCCACGTCGAGCGAGAAGAAATAATGATGGTCAGCAACCTCAACCCGCTGACCCATTGAATAAAAACATGTTTCCTGCTAAATTTTGGGCAGCCTTTCAGGCGTTGGCCTAAGCTGTTACTGTAAATGTTCAGACCATATCTAGATATGTTTGTCATAGCGTTCATCGATGATATACTGGTGTACTCCCGTATTGAGAATAAACATTCTGATCATCTCCGAACTGTCGTGCAAACCCTTAGAGATCACAACTTGTTTGCCAAGTTCAGTAAGTATGAGTTTTGGCTAAGGTCAGTTGCTTTTCTAGGTCATATCATTTTTTCCGAGGGTATTAGAGTTGATCTCCAAAAGACTGAAGCTGTTAGAAATTGGCCTAGACCTATTTCTCCAATTGATATCCGAAGTTTCTTAGGTTTAGCTGGCTATTACCGTCGTTTTGTTGAGGGTTTCTCCTCTATAGCGTCTCCTATGACTCGGCAGACCCAAAAGAAAGTAAAGTTCTTGTGGTCCAAATCTTGTGAGAAGAGTTTTCATGAGTTGAAGACTCGACTCACTTCAGCCCCTATTTTGACTTTGCCTGATGGTGTTGATGGTTTTGTGGTGTACTATGATGCTTCGAGAGTTGGGTTGGGTTGCGTATTGATGCAGAAGGGTATGGTGATAGCTTATGCTTCTAGACAGTTGAAAACCCATGAGAAAAATTACCCCACCCATGACCTTGAGTTGTCTGCTATTATGTTTGCTTTGAAAAACTAGAGACACTATTTGTATGGTGTCCATGTTGATGTTTTCACTGATCATAAGAGTCTGCAGTATGTGTTGACCCAAAGAGAATTGAATCTTAGGTAGAGACGATGGTTAGAATTATTAAAAGACTATAATATGAGTGTGTTGTACCATTCGGGCAAGGCTAATGTTGTGGCAGATGCCCTAAGTAGAGTGTCCATGGGTAGTGTTTCGCATGTGGTAGAAGGTAAGAAAGAGTTGGCTCATGATGTACATCGTTTGGCTAGATTGGGGGTTAGGTTATTTGACTCTACTGAAGGTAGTATAGGGGTTCAGAGTAGTTCCGAATCCTCCTTGGTTTCGGAAGTGAAGGAAAAGCAATACTTAGATGCTAGTTTGGTCAAACTAAAGGAGTCAGTCAAGGACCAAAAAGTAGAAGTTTCCTCCCAAAGGGGAGATGGTGTGTTGAGATTGCAGAGTAGATTGTGTGTCCCGAATGTTGATGATCTGAGATAGAGGATTATGGCTGAAGCACATGGGGCGCGATATTCTATTCATCCTGGTGCCACCAAGATGTACTGAGACTTGCGGGAAATCTATTGGTGTAGTGGCATGAAGAAAGATATAGCAGCGTTTGTAGCTAAGTGTGCAACATGCCAACAGGTTAAGGTTGAGCACCAAAGACCTGGTGGTATGATGCAAGAGTTTAGTATTCCCACCTGGAAGTGGGAAGAGATAACTATGAACTTCGTGATTGGTTTATCTCCTTCTCGATGCCATCATGATTCCATTTGGGTTGTGGTTGATAGGTTGACTAAGTCTGCTCATTTCTTGCCTATTCATGCTTCATATACTACTGAGAATTACGCTAGATTGTATATTCGAGAGCTAGTCAGACTGTATGGAGTTCCCTTGTCTATCATTTCGTATGGGGTACTCAGTTCACTTCACAATTTTGGAAAGCTTTTCAGAAGGGTCTTGATACCCAAGTGCTTTTGAGTTCTGTTTTTCATCCACAGACCGATGGTCAGGCTGAGTGGACCATCCATACCTTAGAGGATATGCTGAGAGCTTGTACACTTGACTTTAAGGAAAGTTAGGATGATCACTTATCGTTGATAGAGTTTGCTTACAATAACAGTTTCCACTCTAGTATTGGCATGGCTCCATTTGAAGCCTTATATGGGAGGAAGTGTAGATCACCCATAGGTTGGTTCGAGGTGGGTGAAGCGGTTATAAGTGGTCCTGATTCGGTATTTGAGGCTATGGAAAAAGTTAAGTTGATTAGGGAAAGGTTGAAAACTACGCAGAGTCGTCAGAAGTCATATGTGGATGTTAAAAGGAGAGACCTTGAGTTTAAAGTTAGTGACCTAGTGTATCTGAAAATTTCACCCATGAGGGGGGTGAAGAGATTCAGAAAGAAGGGAAAGCTTAGTCCCCATTATGTTGGTCCTTACAAAATTCTTAGCCATGTTGGTAAGGTAGCTTATGAGGTCGAGTTGCCTTTCGAGTTGTCCTCTGTTCATCCAATATACGATGTCTCCATGCTTAGAAAGCATATTAGCAATGCTGTGGTAGTGGATTCCTCTGTGAGTGTTGACATTCAAGAAAATATTTCTTTTGATGAGATTCCTGTTGAGATTCTTGATTTCAGTGTCCGAAGACTAAGGAACAAAGAAGTTCCCTTGGTCAAGGTATTGTGGCGAAACCAATCTGTTGAGGGTGCAACTTGGGAAGCTGAGGCAGATATGCGATCCAAGTACCCGCACCTATTTTTGCGAACTCCAATCAAGCCGAAGGTACCGTTCTTTCCTAAATCATGTACTTTTGATAAAATTTGAAGCAGTTCAGCTGTCATTTATTATGTGTTCAGCTGTAGTTTCTTGAATTTATGCATTCTATGTTGCATTCGGAGTG
Organism: Capsicum annuum; assembly: GCF_002878395.1. NCBI lineage: Eukaryota > Viridiplantae > Streptophyta > Magnoliopsida > Solanales > Solanaceae > Capsicum > Capsicum annuum. Next base: position 75,980,580 of record NC_061113.1, read on the forward strand.
AGAAACAATGTGGTGATGAGTCTAACGAATGGTTTCAGCTGTATGCTCTATTCCCTATCTAATCTTGGCATGTCTAGCATCATTCGAGGATTAATGTTTCCTAGGGGGGATGATGTAATACCCCAAGAAATTTTTCGTTGAAATTTTGAGAGTAAATGTGTTGGGTTCTATCTTCTAGAATGAATATAAATTATTTGTGTAGAATGTCTTAGATTATGACACACCAATACGTAGGGTATCAATTAAGCTTTCCAACGATATGTGGATCATCCAAAACAAACACCCGAGCGATGAGTTATGAACATTCCGATTGAACTGTGAATAGTAGTTAACAGTAAAACGTGTAGGAAAAAGTACTAAGGCCTGGCGTATTTTTGCTCCAACTTTAAATGACCATAACTCCTTGTACATAATGATCTGGGTGATCTACTTTATATCAACGGAAAGCTGTGCGAATCCTCTTTCTAATGAAATTGGTTTCATCCAATTTGTCTATCGGAGCAAAAGGCTATGGTCGATCTACTTCAGCCTATCAAAAGCGAATTTTTGGATCAACTTCAAACGATCATAACTCCTCGTACACAATGATCTGGGTAGGATACTATATATCAACGGAAAGATATAAGAGTTTTCTTTCTAATGAAATTGGTTTCATCCAATTTGGATATCAGAGTAAAATATTATGGTTGATCTACTTCAGACTATCAAAACAGTCCACCAAAGGACAGATTCGAGAATTATTTGATTTTTAGGGGCGTTTTGGTCATTCCCCCTCACCTAAAATCCATCCAAACCCTATATTAAAGCCTATTAGAAGCATTATATGTTATTTTTCATCAAATTCCCTCAAAAATAACACTCTAAGCTCCTACATCCAACTTCAAGAACCTTTAAAGTTCACCATTAATTCTGCAAATTTATTCAAGATTCCAAGTTCCTAGTTCAAGAACTTCAGGAACCTCCAAAGTTCACCATTAATTCTGTAAATTTATTTAAGATTCCAAGTTCCTAGTTCAAGAACTCCAAGAACCATCATTCAAAGGCACGATTAACATCTCAAAAACGAGTATCGATCTAAAGTTCATCATTCAAGGTATGTGGGGTTTTTCAATAAGAACTCTCTTTTGTTGTTGTGCCCAAAAGTAATTTTCTTTACAAAGGCATGATTTTTATTTGACTTTTACAAATTTGAAGCATGAACCCATATCTTATGATAATTATTATGAAATCTTGATGTTTATGATTTTGAAAGATAAATTTACATGTGTGGAGATATAAAGCATGAATTTTGAATGATATTTATCATGATTTTGATATTTGGGTCGTGAATTCCCATTGAAAATTGTGTTTTTTATAAAATGTGTGTTATAAGTACGTTGATGTTCAATATTTGAGATATTTTGAATGATTTGACTTTTTGGTCATAATGGAGTTGTTTTGAACCCTAGTGTGAAAGAAATCCACAACGTGGTTGATTTTGATAGATGGGAAGCATGATGGCTCCTAATGTATATTTATCTATTACTGAAATTATTTAGTTATAGATTGTCTTTGAAATGATCGGAGCTAAGTCCGGGAGAAATCTTTAGCACTAAGTGGGAGGTATAAAGAAACCTTACTTCCCTAGAACTATGTGCCCCCGTAGGAGTGAGCCTGAGGCTGATTTATATAGTGATCACTAGTTTGTGTTGATTTGATATCGATAGTCCTACTCTGATGGCAAGGATAGGACGGCTCTCCCCAACATGGGTTGTACATTGGACTCCATGTAGCTCACATGGTTTATGTCGGTTATAGGATCTCCCAGCGTGAGTGTGTTTCCTTGTGTCTATGGTGAATGGTGAAGTAATTTGAAAATGGAATTGTGAAAGTTATTCTTTCGAAAGATTTAAATGATATTTACATTATGAGAATTGATATTCTTGATGAACTGAAAGTGATTGATAAATTATATGATGACTCACATGTGTTATTGTACTTATTTCATCATCTCATGATTATGATGATTTTCTTCGGGTTATGTGAGTCTTTCATACATCCTGGATATTTCTTATAAATATTTATGATGATGATGTTTATAAAAATGCATACACCCCCATATACTCGGTTTCTTTTCATGGTACTGACCCACATCTTCGGATGTGGGCTGCATTTTCTCGAAATGTAGGTTCAGGTGCTCAGTACCAGGTTCAACAGTGATTCTTCAAGCACGCTGTTCTATATCCTTTGTCGTGGTGAGTCCTTATATTCTGAGGACATGATGTATGATGTCGGTTTTACGGAATTATTTACAATTGATAACTGAGTATGAGTCAGTTGGGGCATGTCTCAATGGCTCGCTGGTTTTATTGATTTTCTTAGAGGCTTGTCAGACTAGTACAGATGTTGGGAGTTGACTAAAAAGTCGTATTTTGTTATCTTTCTGAAATTCTTTCATTCTTGGATGATGATTACTCTGTTGATATTTGAGGGTTATTTATGGAAACCCCGTTAATTTGTGTTGAACTAAATGAAAATGGCTCAAAGGGTTAGCTTGGGGCTACTCGTAGCCTCAAGCACCGTGTGACGGTCCGGGACCTGTTTTTTGGGGCATTACAGGGTATATCTATACTTATTTATCTTATGTGTAGCTAAATCTCCCTCTTGGGGCTATGTTGAATAGGGGTTTAAGAATGAGTGGGTTGTTATTATTAGCATCTATTTGATAGTTCATGTTAATGGGTCTTGTCATTACTATGCTATTTTGGTTGGGATTTGATGGGTGAAAGCCCCAAATACCCATAAAGGTTTGATAAGTGAAAGTTCCAAGCTCTAGAAAGTTCAAGGCCATCTTCGTAAGAAGGGTTATGGGTGAACTTTAGGAATCCATGCCATCCTCGAAAGAGGGATGTGAATGCCAAAATAATGATAGACAATTATATGTGTAGTTTGCTAAATTTTCACTATCATAGACATAAGGGTGAATGTGAGATTGACTATGCCATGGGTATCATCCTAGAAATATGGATGCCTTGATTGAGGTTGTGGTTACAAATTATTGAACACACCTATTAGGTATTCAAAAGAATCAATGGGTGAAAGTTTGTTGTTTTGTCAAAAGACTAGCATCGAAATCTAGAACCAAGCCTACCCATATTTTGACTTACTAAATTGATGTTGATTACTAAATCCCGTATGTCTTTCCCTTAGTAGCCATAATCTCAAGATCCGTGTTTAATTATTAAAACTCTAATTATTCGTAGCCCCGAATTTATACTAGAAAAAACCAAAAAGAAACATTAATGTCGAAACCTATACCCCATTTTAGCTTTTTGTACCATTTGTTTGAATTTAACTTGTGTCTATCATTTTGAATTAATTTGATCGCCACTCACATTGTTCCTCGTGGATTCGGCCCCTGCTCCAAAGTTGGGTAAATATATTAACGACTGTCTTGCACTTAAATTGACGTGTATGTGAAGCATTATAAAAAATAGCGTTGTTGTCGGGGAACAATTTGGCGTATTAAGTTAGTTTGGAATTTTAGTTACTTACTTGAATTTAAGCTTGTATATATTTGTTTGTGATTTTATGTTGTAGGTAGCTTTTTGTTTTATTTTATTTTTATCTATTGCATCTTCTGACAAATATGATATTGGTAGTTGGAAGTCCGATCTTGACGATCCATATCCATATCACGACGTAGTAAACTTCATAAGAGATTGTAACTATACTCCCTGGAGAGAGATGGATTCGTCATCTCAATCCTATAGGGAGTATAGGTGCTCTTTATGTAGTGGTAAAGATGAACTTTGGAGTGACTGCCCACGTTCCCCTTCCCCCATTATACTAACTGAGTTGCTTGTCCTTCTTATGAGAGTGCTAAGTATGATGAAGAGAAGAAGGAAGAGCAAAATACCGAGTCCAATAGTTGTGACCCAAGGTTACAAGAAATTTTGGACCGGTTAAAAGCGATAGAGGAGGGCCTAAAACAGATCCATCTAGAGTGGACAACTGTCAAGAAGGCGGCAATGGGCGAAGAAGAAAAGCTTGAAACTATTATTACCATGCCCATTACCCAAGAGGAAGTATGTCAAAAAGATAAACCAAGCTATGATGATGAGCTTGTTAGCAAAGAATCCTTGGTGGCTTCCCAACAATCCAACTCAAATGAGGAAGAAAAAACCAAAATAAAAAAAATGAGCCTAGAGTTAAGAGAAAAATCAAAGCAAACCTTTTATAATGACTCTAGCTCATTTAGGGGTGAATATGCTTTGGAGAAGGATAACCCGAAATTAGGGGTTGGACCTTGTTCAACCCACTTTTCAACATTAGGCATGGAGGATGTGATGAGGATCTATCCATTTGACCAAATGGAGGATTATAGGGAGGTAGAGTCCAACTCTTATGATTCGGAGTTTGTCATTCTAAAGGAGCACATAGAATCCCATCCATCAAAGAACAAGATGCTCAACTTCTAAAGTACAAGGAATGGCCTATTGATGCAGACTTTTTTACCCACAGAGCCAATCCAGAAGATCGATGTAAAGTTGGATAAAAGGTTCAAGTCTTCAAAATGGCAAGATCGAAACTTGCTCGCCATTCTTTCATATTTTCTGAGTTTCATCTTGGAAAATTTGAATCTTCTGTCCCTCTGTCGCTCATTGCATATTGAGCAAAAGTTGGAACGGAGATACAAATTTTCTAAGTGGATACATAAAAGGAATGAGTAGAGGCTTTGTGTTATGATGTTAAACTAAGCGCTCGATGGGAGGTAACCTATCATGCCACAAAAAGTGGCACATATCCTTTTATTTACGCATGCTAGGATAGGTTTTGGTTTTTATTTTTGTGCGTGTATAATCCCTACAATGTGGTACCACGAGGCATTTTGATCAAAGTTGAGAAAGAAACGTGTGAAATTAGCAAGTTTGGACTGAGTAGTAAATACAAAAAAACTGATTGTTGGGTCTCAGTTAGTACGATCGCGGTCCATGTCCCCGCAATTGCGGAGGCTGCGTGATCGCGATCGCAGTCAATTCAGTTCAAAAGACCATGTGAATACCTATTTTTCCCACTGTCCCTCTCTCAATTTCTCTTAAATCCTCTCCAATTTTTGGCATTGCATTGCATATCCAACTAGAATATCATTCCAATAGCATCATTTAACTTGGTAAGTTGTCTCAACTCTCGTGATTTTGATATAATTGCATACTTTGAACTCGTACCGTATAAAAATGACCTGAATTAATTTTGTATTACCAAATTCATGCTTAGTTGTCATTGTGTTATGGATAGCTATTGTAGTTAGAGTACATACTATTTGGGAAGTCTTAAGTACCCAAAAGCAAGCCTTAATCTACTTGAATGGGCGTGTACACTATATGTGTGACTAAAAAGCCCCTTCGAAATCAATGTGAAATTTCTTTAAGCTCGGGGCTGTGCTCGTACACTCTAGGCATGAAATTCTCTGTTTATAATGTTGGTATGCCTAGTCGAAACAAAGAATTAAGGTTAGATTTGCATCTTGAGGTCATGTTCAGAACTGCAAACTCGATCTCAGGTACCACGATTGCGGTCCTGATGACTGTGATCGCAACACCACGATCACGATCAAAGCCTCGTGATCACCATATTTAAGGGTTGGTTCTAGCAGACATCACAATTTCTGCAAACCCTTAGCTTTCCCTGAAACCTTCTATAACGCTACCTTATAAGCTTATCTATTTGTTCTAGCATAATTTTGGTTTGATAATACTAATATTGGCCTGAAGTGCTTTGCTTACAGGTTCGGATTTACTCTAAAATGGGAGACTTTAATGACACCTGATTTAAGTTCGCAAAATGCCAACACCAGTACGACATAGACTTTCACAGAATAAAGTTACTCCCTGAAAGGGGTATCAACCTAGACAATGTGGAAGAGAAGTTCCCAAAATTCCATGCTAGTCTCACTGAAACCAGGTGGATGTGTTTTGCCCTTGAACCATGCCATGCTAATGAGCAATGGGTGTGTGGGCTCTTCACAAACCTCTGCGCAGTCTTCTTCACAAACCCAGTCATGTAAATTCAGGGTAAACAAGTACACTTCAGAGTAGAGCAAATTAATGCAGTGTACAGGCTTCCAAGTGCTGACATAAGAGAGTTTCATACCAAGGCATGCGAGTAAGGGACTTGGATAGTTGATATCTTATATCCTGGAAAAAAAGTCCCATGGGCAACCTCCAAGCGAGATATTTTGATGAAGGACTTTAAGGATAAATCCAGGTTATGGTTGAACATCATCTGTAGCAGAGTCTCATCATGCACTCACATGACTACTGTCATAGACATAAGAGCTCGAACGGTAGCCTGCATCTTATCTGGCATTGCGCTGAATATAGGTGAGATTGCTCTCTTTGAGTGGCGGTACTTCAAGAACCAGAGAGGTACTCATCTTCTTCTTCCTTCCCTTATCACTGAATTATGCATGAGAGCAGAAGTAGAGGAGTATGACACGGACACTTGGGTGCGCCCCAGCTCCCTCAATTACCCACTAAAATTCAGGGGTAAGGGCGCACCAAGTTAGAGTAAAAAGAGGAAGATGGACTCAGGCAAATCAATCCAAGAGGTCATAGACTCTTACAGACTCTCATCATCCACTGCCTTCGATGATATATCTATTTAGATGTAGGGGGTGGGAGAAATATTGTCCAGACTGCCTCAGGGACCAGGAGAGTCCTCCACCGCTTGTTACTCATACATATCCCAGTCAGACTATAAGAAATACATAGAAGAGAAAGAGAAGCAGAGAGCCACTGCCACCCATTTGGAGAGAGCTTATTCAGCCTTGGCTGTTTTTCACAGAGACCTCAAAGAATCGCATGAGAAAATTGTGAAGAGAGAAAATAAGAGAGAGAAATTTTTTAGAAAGTTATGAAAGGGGGTGAAAGGCATCTTCAAGGTGATCAAACCCAACCATCCAATACCTTTACTGAGATTAAACAATGAGGATAAAGCACATGCAGAGTGGTCAATTGGTGATACGGGTGGTGGTAATGTCGATTCAACCGGGGGAGATGGCTCTTGATGCAAATACAAAGAGACCCTCTTACTCTGATTTCTTACATCTGCAATGAGGACACTGCATTTCTTTTCGATGGGGGTGCCTCGGATTGACATTATTTGGGTGATGTGTTACTGTATATATCTTTTTATAATTGTATTGGGATGATACTCTGGATATTAGTTCTATTGTGTTTTAAGATGCTACATTTTTTGGTACCCTGATGATGCCCCCGTTTTATGGATTATCATGTTTTCCTTTTATTTTAAGTATCCTTGTAATTTAATTTTATTTTGATCTTGTTGATATATGATTAGTTTTGCCCTATGACGGATTTTGAGTGATGACATTCTTAAGGACAAAGCGTCGTGTTTGGGTTTAAGACATGGGTGTAGGGGAATTCTGAGCACCCATAGCATTAAGTGTCATTAATGCAAGGGAAGCTTGAGTACCTGTAGCATTATAATTTTTAGACTAAGGCTTTTGTTGTAGCCATAGTTTAGCAAATTATGCATAGTGATATTGCAAAACAAACACCCCCTCTCCGTCCAAAATTTTGAACAAAAAAATCAAGGGCATGACGTGAGCAATTGTGTAACAAAACTTCTTCTCTTTTTGTGACTTCATAAGTTGCTGACTTGTAAATTATGATAGATGCTCCAATTTTGTCTCTCATGGGAGGGACAATTGAACCTCTTCAACAAGTTTTGCATGCCATGTGTAGTGAGCTTGTTGCATGCGTCTCATGTATTCTTGTGTTATCTAGAACTTGTCTCGTTAGTCTTTCAAAGCTAATGTTGATTATATTTGGTTGGAGAAATGATCTTAGGCCATCCTTGTGATTTTGGAACTCACTCTAGCCTAAAAATCCTTCCTATGCATAATTGCAATCTCTAGTTACCCACTTTGAGCCTTTGGACCTTTCTTTAGTAAACATATTACAAGCCGTGAACTGTTTTTTCTATCCCTCTTTTGAGTCATACCCTCCTTGAACTTGAAAATGCAACTTATTGCTAAAAGTCTAAAGTGGGGATGGTAAAGTTGATGAAAGAAAGTTTGAAGCTATGAAGTGTTAGTAGAATGCCAAGGTGCCTAAGCAATGTAAATAGATGTTTAGAAAAAATAAAGGATCCAATAAAGGATAAAATTGAATGAAAAGTTCAAGAAAACAAGACAAAAGAAAAGTGGTGAACAAAGAAAGCGAATTATAGGCATGAGAAAAGAGAGAAAACAAAGAAGAGTGGCCAATAGTCAAAAAGAAAGATTGAAAAGTGTGATGTTTACGTTCAAGGAAGGGAATAGCCATGTTGTTCCCAAACAATATCCTACCCTAACTCAAGCCTACATTACAAGCTTAGAAAGTCCTTTGAGATCTCCAACCATTTACTTACTTTGTAGTGGCGATTAAAAATAGGGGCAAGCCTATGGTATAACACTTGTTGTATTGAGATTTATTTTGTAAGAGAGAGAGAGAGTTTATGCACTTAAAATTCCTTGTTGCATATTTTGTAGCTTAATGTGAGGAATTCTCTTTCTTGTGAGGACGACATGTGAAACAAGTTGAGGTGGGTGATCTTGTCACCTTATAGCAATGAGACAAATACAGTATAGCTTAGTTGGTGTCAAAAGGGAGTCACTTTTAGAGTATTGGTTTTTATTGCTTGGTCGCTCCTTGAAGTCCTATGTAGCCTTGGTTTTAGTATTTTATAAGAAGGGGTATAACGAAGTTAGCTTAGCCCATGTGCAATAATTTATTTATGGTTGCGATTAAAGTTGAAGTCATTGTGATCTTTAAGGCATAAAGGTTGGGCTTAAATAATTGTGTCTCATGATAAGAGGTAGCGTTGCTTGAGGACAAGCAAACGCTATAAGTTGGGGGTGTTGATAAACGGTGAGTTTACCACTCAATTTCACTTATTTTTCATGCACATTACCTTGTTATGGATGAATAAATGAGACATAATTGCGATTAGATGCACTAATATACACTTCTTGCAGGCATAGAGCTAAAAGGTTGGAAGAATGTGGATTGGAGGTCAAAATAATCAAAAAGGGAGCAAAAAAGTGCAGTTGAAGACCTGAAACAAAAGGGCCTAGGTACCGCGGTCACGGTCTACTGACTGCGATCGCGATAGTCAAGAATGGTCAATCAACTGTGGTCGCGTAGCCACGGTCACAGCCAGACCTACGCGATTGCAGCCTAGTAGAGGATTTCAGCCCAAGGGCAAAACTGTAATTGCACATGTCGATCCCAAATTGACAAAAATGACTCAAACCCTATCATGATGAAAAAAGAATTCCATCTTCCCCAATTTTTAGATTTATTTTTGTGTAGTTCATAGCCTTCATTTTTGGAAAAGAAACTATTGTATAAATTTTGGGTGAAGAATACATTGGAAACTTTCTAAGTGGAAGATTTGCTCACTTCCATTGTTGATATTGTGGGAGAGCAAATTCTAAAGTAACATTCGCTTAAATCTTCAACAAATTATTTCAATAGAGATTATGGGTATATCTATGCTTATTTATCTTATGTGTAGCTAAATCTCCCTCTTGGAGTTATGTTGAATAGGGGTTTAAGTGTGAGTGGGTTGTTATTGTTAGAATCTATTTGATAGTTCATATTTATGGGTTTTTTCATTGCTATGCTATTTTGGTTGGGATTTGATGGGTGAAAGCCCAAAATACCCACAAGGGTTTGATGGGTGAAAGCTCCAAGCTCTAGAAAGTTCAAGTCCATCTTCGAAAGAAGAGTTTTGGGTGAACTTTAGAAATCCATGTCATTCTCGAAAGAGGGATGTGGAGACCAAAGCAATGATAGAAAATTATGTGTGTAGTTTGCTAAATTTTTACTATCTTAGACATAAGGGTGAATGTGAGGTTGACTATGTCATGGGTATCATCCTAAAATTAGGGATGCCTAGATTGAGGTTGTGGTTACAAATTATTGAACACGCCTATTAGGTATTCGAAAGAATCAATGGGTCGAAGTTTGGTGTTTTGTCAAAAGACTAGCATCGAAATTTAGAACCAAGCCTACCCATATTTTGACTTACTAAATTGATGTTGATGACTAACTCCCACATGTCAAGCCCTTAGTAGTGCATAATTCCAAGATCCGTACTTAATTGTTAAAACTCTAATTATTCGTAGCCCTGAATATATACTAGAAACAAACAAAAAGAAATATTTGTATAGCAACCTATCCCCCATTTTATCTTTTTTGTACCATTTTTTTTGAATTTAACTTGTATCTATCATTTTGAATTAATTTGATCACCACTCACATTGTTCCTCGTGGATTCGATGCTGACTCTAAAGTTGGGTAAATATATTGACGACGATCGCCTTGCACTTAAATTGACGTGTAAGTTGAACGTTATCAATGGTGTTCATTGATTTTGAGAAGGCTTATGATAAAATTCTAGGGAGATTTTATGGAGGTGTTTGGAGACTAGAGGGGTGCTCGTGGAATACACTAGGTCGATCAAGGATATGTACAATAGTGCGAAGATTTGTGTGAGGACGGTAGAAGAAGATTCAGAGCACTTTCCTATTTTGACAAGGTTTCACCAGGATCGACTCTCAGTCTATTTTTGTTTGCCTTGGTGATGGATGTTTTGACGCGGCGTATTCAAGGAGAGGTGCCTTAGTGCATGTTATTTGTTGATGATGTTGTACTGATTGATGAAATTCGGGGTAAAGTTAATGATAAGTTGAAGGTTTGGAGATAGACCCTTGAGTCTAAAGGTTTTAGGTTCAGGACCAAAATGGAGTAATTGGAATGTAAGTTTAGTGATTTGTTGCATGAAGATGACGTGGTTGTAGAGTTAGATTCTCAATCCATTCAGAAGAGAGAGTTTCAAGTATCTTGGATCTATGATTTAGGGGAATGGTGACATTGACAAAGATACCTCGCATCATATTGATACAACATAGTTGAAATGGCAGCTTGCACACGGGAGTCTTGTGTGATAAGAAGGTGCCTTCAACACTTAAAGGTATGTTCTACAAAGTAGCAGTCCGACCGACTATGTTGTATGGAGCAAAGTGTTGGCCAGTTAAAAATTCTCACATTCAAAAGTTAAAGGTAGCAGATATAAGGATGTTGTAGTGGATGTGTGGACTTACCAGAAGAGATAAGGTAAGAAATGAGATTATTCGAGAGAAGGTAGGAGTGGCTTCAGTAGAGAATAAGTTACGAGAAGTGAGATTATGTAGGTTCGGACTTGTGATGAGGAGGGATGTGGATAATCCAATTCGGAGGTGTAAGAGACTGGCTATGGATAGGTTTAAGCGGGGTAGAGATAGGATGAAGAAATATTGGATGAAGGTAATTAGGTAGGACATAGGGCACTTACAGCTTACAAAAGACATGACCCTTGATAGGAAGGTGTGGAGGACATGGATTAGGGTAGAGGGCTAGTAGGTAGGAGTACATTCGTAATAGTAGAAAAGAGTGCTCTGTTTGCATTGGTGCTTGTAGTATCTTGTAGTCTCTTGTTCATGGTATATTGGTGATGTCTATGATTTTGTATAACAAATTTATAATATTACTTTGTGGATGTCTTATTTTCTTATTATCTAGCGGTGTGTCACCCCTTGTTTGCTGTTTGCTTTTATATTCTGTTATATTTGTTATTTGTCCTGAGGTGGGGTCTATCGGAAACAACTTCTCTACTTCATCTAAGGTAGCGGTATGGACTGCGTACATTCTACTCTCCTCAAACCCCACTTTGTCGGAATACACTGGATATGTTGTTGTTGTATTTGTAATTTTTTCGTTTTTTGTTATTTTTGCTTTTTGTCTGTTTTGTACCATTATATTAGCTAATGGTATAGTTCAATTAATTTTTGGTATTCTTAAAATGTTAAATTATATACTTGTTTCAATTTTTTGTCCTATTTTTAAAACAATGTCTCTTTTCTTTCTTGGGTTAATTTCAACTGTTCACGTGGCATGTTTAAGACAACGAGATCAACAAATATCTTGGTCCTTTCTACATTTTTTTAGTTAAAGACCACAAAATTCAAAAATATTTGTTGCTTTTTCTTTAACTGTGTGATAAGTCAAAACTAAACAAATAAATTAAAACGGATGGAGTAGAAGTTTTTATAAGTTAAAACTAACATTTTTCTTATGTTATATTTTAGTCTTTATTTAAATTTTCAGACTAATTCACACACTAAATTTTTTCTCTTTTTTATTTTACTAAAAATTTTTAAATGAAAGTCTTTAACGATCTAAATCGATTTTTGTCTTATGTTTAATTAGTTTTATTATTTTTTCTCAATTAAACTTTAGATTGGCTAATTTACTTTTTGAAAAATAATACAATATTTGATTAATATAAAAATATTTGATTCTACAAATTATTGTATGATTTATGAATAAAAAATAGTAGTATTTAAATTAAATAATTAAAAATTAGACTCAATAAAATATTTTTTGTAAACATTTCTTCAACGGGTGAAATCTTACAAGATTATTAAAGCTTCACAAATTTCTTGTGAGGGTTAAAAAAATGAGTCTTCTCTTTTATTAAATTATTAGTATCCCACATAAAAGATGACTACAAAATTTTGAATTAAACATAGTTGGATAAATAGATATTCTATAGTGTCACCATCACTTCTTTATGATAAATAGATATTATGGGTGAAATCTTACATTTTTTGTATATCATTTTAAAAGTCCATGTAATTATTCAAATTTACTACTCTAAAATGAATGAGATCTTGAAATACAATTAAAATTTAAATAAGAATAAAATAGATAAAATACATTCATATGTGGGCGATCAAAATGAAATATTCTCCCTTATATGTAACCAGCTTTACCGCACGTGACTCACACATATAACGTTTGATTATTTAAAATTAAATGATTTTGTATATTGGTTTAGTTGATTTAGAATTCTTAAACTAATGAAAAAATGTTATAAATGTATTTACATTATAGTGAATATCTATCAAGATCTAGTTGATATCTATCATGATTTGAAGTATCTGTCTTTTAGTCAGAAACTAGGAGTATTTTTCCCTATAAATAGAGGAGTTTTATTCATTATATTCTCAATCAAGAATCTGATGATCTCTTATCCTCCAAAGAGAAATAAAGAAGTCTCTCTCTTCTCTCTTTATTTATTCTTCTTCTTACTCTTTATTATTTCATAACACGTTATCAGCACGAAACTCTGCCAAAACAAGGTTAGATTATAAATCTAAAGGTAATTTCAAGGTTAGTAATTCCTTATGTTATTGTCATTTGCTACTAATAATATAATTATTGTTGGATTTAAGGAAAAATAATTGGTTTGGAACCATTTATGTTTTAAATTTATTCCTCAAGAACAATATTATCAAAAGGGATGATAATATGTTGGGTTCAAGTCTCATCGAGTTATTGCCTAAGACTCCTTTATATGGATAAGACGTTGAGTTTGAATCTCAATGCACCATATTGATAATATTATGATGGCTAAGACAAAATAATGTATTTTTGATGAAAAGACATGAAATTTGTCCATTGAATATGCTCCATTCTAAGAAGTGAATGTTGTAGCAATATATGATAAGTCTGAAAGGTGACAATTTGCTCCATTAGTGAATGTGGTAGCAATATAGGGAAATTATCTCTATCAGATTTATGATCTATTTGCTCCTGAAGTAATAATGTCATGAAAGAGGTTATAAGTTATCGAAATTTGATAGACTTAGGGCACAATTATATTTCATTCCTGGAAATGAGGATTTTGATTGTTTCAATACAAACATGTACTTGATTATGATGGTATCACAACTCACCTTCGAAAGAGGCTGAATAATTGAGAAGAGTTATTTTGAAATCTACTTCTAAAGTAGTAAATCTGAAATTTACTAAAGAAAAAGGTACATGTCATGGTAAACTTGGAGTTTACTAGAATAAAAGTTCATAAATTGATATGAACGATTGTGATATCTCGAAGATGTGCATATTGAGTATTAGACATGTATTGAAGAACTAGAAGATTCTTCAAGAATTGTTTATGTCGCTTGTTCTCGTGATAAGTTGGTTGGATCAACTAATATTGGGATTGGATCCCTTAAAATCTGAAAAACATAAAAGGTGAATATAGGCCCATTCACCTATCATGTGATCTATTAAGATGCATCGATATAAGATGATCGCTTGTACGTTTATTGTCAACCTGCAGTTTGATATTCATAAAGTTGCTTGCTCAATAAAATTGAGTTCAGAGCATGACTTTCAGATTGTTTAATCAAGATAATTCATCTTGATGATGATGGTTTGGCATTGAATGCCTTCGCTAAATAGCTAAACCACTGCTAATGAGAACAAAGCTTCATGTGTTGGTCTGAACTATGATATGTTGCATACAATAGCACTTGTATATATTAGACCAATAAATTATAATTATTTCTTCCTTCTCAATTGGTTCAAGGTCAGGAACTAACTATTCCATCTAATAATTTTGATGTGCAGTATACGATTAATGAATATACCATGATGCAAAAAGATGGATTTCTCAAAGAAGATGGAGGATGTATGTTAGTTTTCTTAACATAAAGAGGAGATTATAAATGGCTATGAAATATGTTAGGAATTATCACCAAATCCCTATTCAAAAGATAATTTAAGTCAAATGTCGAAAATATTTCATATTTAAGCTGTAAATGCTCCTATTTTGTGTCTATGAAGGACAAAGTCTATGCATGCTTGAAGCGTGGTAGACTAATCAGTTTCAAATGAAATAATCCTTGAAAAAGATAAGGAGCAAATAATTATAATAAGAAGGCAATGTGCTCTTGAAGAGACTACAACATAACACTTCATGAAACCTTATGAGAGGCTCAGGTACCTGAAAATAAAGAAGTGATGAGATTTCAAAATGTTATGTTGCATTGTGAATTGATACAAACTAAGAAACCGTCGATGATATCTTTGATACAATATTGTCACAATATTGTGAAAAATTATGAGAATCTGAATTCTACGTTAATTTAAGCATGCTGACGTAGAAACATTTATCAAGTGACATGAAAGGATGCATCTTGATAAGCATAACACTTATTTGATTTGTAGTCCAGACACTTGAAGATGTCACACGTATTGATATTGTCACTTGACAAAAATCCATATGAAGATCCCTAAAGGATTCAAAATGCCTAAAGCATATAAGTTTCTGGGAAACTTGTTTATTATCCTTATAAGGATAAATTGATGGTCTGAATATTGTTAAAACTCTTGCAGAGTTTTCAAAAGCAATAGATTATTTGCTGAAATGAGAAACATATCGAATTAGATTGGTTGTGAAGTACCATATCTTAGTGCAATTGATGCACTCATGTATCTTGCAAATACTACAAGGCCTGATATAGCCTTTTCAGTCAATTTATTAGTAAGGTATATTTCTGCTCCTAGTAGGAGACATCAAAATAGAATAAAAGACATGAGCTTATTCTAAAGCTTACAGTCCCGATTTTGTTGATTATGCTGATGTGGGATATTTATTTAACCGACATAAATCTCGATCTCAAACAAGCTATATGTTCACATGTGGGGATACTGTTATGTATTGGAGATATATAACGTAGTCTATCTAGCCACTTCATCGAACTATGCTGAGATAATAGTTATTCATGAAACTAGCCGAGAATATGTATAGTTGAGGTCCATGATACATCTCATTCGAGAAAAAAATTATTTGAAATGTTACGATGTACCCACAATTTTATGTGAAGATAATACAACATGCATAACACATCTTAAAGGAGGATTTACAAAAGGAGATAGAACGAAGCACACTTTATCAAAACTTTTCTATACACATGAGCTACAAGAGAATGGTGATATTAACGTGCAACAGATTCATTCGAGTGATAATATGATTGATTTATTCACCAAGTCTCTTTCAATTATAAGATGATGCACATGATCGGGATGCAAAGACTCAAGGATGTTCTCATTAGGGGGTTAATACGCGCTGTACTCTTTTTCCCTTATGAGTTTTTGTTCCGTTGGGTTTTTCTTTGTAAGGTTTTTAATGAGGCAGCCAAAATATGTATTATTAGATATGCACACTCTTTTTCCTTCACTAAATTTTTTTTCCAACGGATTTTTGCTAGTAAGGTTTTAACGAGACACATGATCTATAATTAGACATTTAAGGGGGAGTGTTATAAATGTATTTACATTATAGTGAATGTCTATCACTATTAAGATCTAGTTGATATCTATCATGATTTGAAGTATCTGTCTTTTAGTCAGAAACTAGGAATATTTTCCTCTATAAATAGAGGGGTTTTATATATTGTATTCTCAATCAAGAATCTGATGATCTCCCATCTCAAGAGAAATAAAGAAGTCTCCCTCTTCTCTCTCTATTTATTCTTCTTCTTTATTCTTTATTATTTCATAACAAAAAATATTAGTTGTTATTAATTTTGATGACTTCTAATAAGAATTTTTTTTACCATAAATATATTTATTTAATTTTAATCTCTTAAATATTAGAAAAAAATAGTGAAAATATAATTTTATCTAAAATAAAGAATTTTAATTAAGAAAAGTGTTCAAATAATATTTCTAAAGTCATTCATATTTTTAATATATTATAGATTATAAATTATAGATATATACTATATAGAAATAGATTGTAGAATAGATATACATTATAGATAATAGTAATAATAAATATGCAAAAACAATTATCCAAAGAATGAAAAGAAAAGAAAAAATCGGTGTAGGGGAAAAAGTGACAAGTAGGGAAAGAGGAGCGCGGCCCATATTTGCATTTCTTCTTCATTTATTTACGCACTCTCTTTGTCTCCTCTTTTTAGGTAAATCGCGATTTTATTAGTCATACACAATTCAAATTCCGATGCATTAATGTGTTCTCTTCAATTATTTGATCTGTTTGCTATTCAATATATGCTTTGATTATTTATTCATATATATATATATATATATATATATATATATAATCTAAATTTTGCTGTTACACTTTGATGCCTTTTTCCAACGGTTATTTGGTAACGCTGCTTGTAATCTGTTGGGAAGTTGGAGTGCATAGTGAAGTTTAAGGAATTGTATGAGGTAAGAAATGCAAATTGGAGGAATTTCACTTGAGTTCCCATCCTTCTTAATTTGTACGAATTTAACAACTGCAAGTTACCATTGTACTAATTAATCCCGACTGTTACTGTATTTCATTAAGGAAAGATGTACAATCTCCTTAGAGAATTGGTTGACAAATTGATACTCCCTTTGTTTTAATTTGTTTGGCCAATTTTGCTTTGCACGAAGTTTAAAAAAAGTAAAGAACGACTTTTAAATTTGTGTTGTTAAAGTAAAAATATAATAAATTTACTCCCTCTGTTTCAAAAAGAATACCTATTTTGACTTGACATGGAGTTTAAAAATATAAAGAGTTTTTTGAATCTTGTTGTTAAATTAAAGTTAGGTCAAATATACCAAATGTCACGTGGAAAGTTGAAGTTGAAGTGTTGCCAAAAAAAGGAAAAAGGTCATTCTTTTTTAAAAGGGCTAAAAGGGAAAGTAGTGATCCTTTTTCGAAACCGAGGGAGTACCAAAATACCCTTTATCTTTGTGGTCCCAAACATGACATGTGGAAAGTTGAAATTAAGGAGTTGCTAAAAAAGGAAACGATCATTCTTTTTGAAACGGACTAAAAAGGAAAGTAAGTCAGACATATTGAAACAGAGAGAGTATAAGATGTGGTGTTGTCGAGTTTCGTTAATGTCCTTTGTCTTTTCTTTGGGGCAAGGTATCATTTTTAATTTTCTGCATTGGAGCAGTGGCGAACCCAGGCTTGCCGGGAAGACCTCCCTAAGAGGAGAAGGAAAAGAATGAGTTTAGTTGTGTAGTGAGACTAGGTTTAAGTTCCATTTGTTCTTTAGGAAGATGAGATTGGGTGGGAAAGAAAGTAAAAAGGGAAAAAGAATTCTATTTGGGGAACAAGGTTGGGAAATCAGGAAAGGAAGTAGAAAAAGGAAAATTAAAAGTAAAAGTAAAAAAGGAAGCAAATAAATAACATGAAAGGAAATAAATGCATCGGTTTATTTAAGAGGAGAAGGGTGGTGGGTGGACCCATTATCCACCGAGTTTCGAACCTTGCGTCACTGGCCCTTGTGATTTATCAGTTATTAAAAATGAAATGCATCACCTTAAAGAAGAATTTGATGAAGTGATTCATCCCGCACCACAAGCATTTTGTAGCGCAGCACCTCATACTTGATCAGCTAGCACATTCGTGTTGCACAACTCTGAGTGCTCACTTTGTTTTTATGTAACTTTATTCTTGATCAATTTTGAAAATATATTGAACGTGATAAAAAATCATGGGTGCTTGAGCCCCACAAGGATCTAGGCAGGTCTACCTACTTCTACATTGCAGCGTCAGTACCTAGTAAAGCACCAGGGTGTTATAATCTGGAATTTATTGGTCATAACTCATGTATAATAATCTGAAAGTTATATTCTTGTGATATTATGCTTATTGGGACTAGAGTATATGATTACCTAGCAAGAAGTGTTTTAATAAATTTGAAGAAAGTGGATACCATTTCTCGTACTCTCATCAAGGGATATCATTTCTCTCTCTATTTATAACAGCAATGGCTACAGGTGGAAACAAGTCGAAGCCAAATTGAAGTTAGGCTCAAACCTTTGTTCTTTGTTTTTTTTTTTTTCCTTTTTTTTTTGATCAATAGGCTCAAAACTTTATTTTATGATGACATTAGTAGATATTTAACTTGCATGTCAAGAAGCAGATTTAGAGGGCTCTTGCTTTGTTTATTTCTTTTCCTTTTTGTTTGTTTGTTTTGCGGGGTTATTCATAGACCTACGTGTATATTGACATGGGTTTCTTGTCAGACATATAGCTCGAAACTGATCAGCTTCAGAAACCTTTAGCATTTTACATTCACTTAGGGCGATAACAGAGAATGGTCAAAAGGTTAGTTCAATATGTTTGTTTTGTTCATTTTCTATAATTTTCTCCTGGCACAAATGACCAGTCAAAATGGCCTATCCACCACTCCTCAACTCTGATTTTTCCGGTTGACCAGATATGGAGCGTTTTGAAGCAGGAACTATACCATGTTGCAGTGCCTAGAGGGGATCAAGCATTTAGGTGCTTCTCTGTCTAAATGTTTTGATTTGGACAAGCAATCAACAGCCTTTGAAGATCCAGAGATCCTTGCGCGAGAGACAGTTTGTATGCTATTGGAACACATCTCTTAACATCTAATATATGCTATTCGGAAACATAGAAAGAAAGATGAACCAAAAACAATGTTTGTCTGGTTACTAGTTTGTCTTTTTTATGATGGCGTTATTGTCTGGTTACAAGTTTGTCCTTTAACGATGGCGTTATCTGGAAATATGTATATGCATTTTAAAGATTGTATTCTTTTAATATACAAGTAGAAACTTGTTTTATTTTCATAATTCGTTATGTTGTTTTTGATGTCATACTTTGTCAATTCATAAAGATATTGGGGCAACGAGTTGGAATATACATATTTGAGGTTTGAGTGTCCAAATCTATATTATTGGTTGTATTGACTTTTCTACTGGCAAATAATGTTATAAACCTATGTAGTCTCATTCTTGTTGCAGTTAGCGTCAGTGAGATTGAAGCTCTTTATGAGCTCTTTAAGAAGATTAGCAGTGCAGTGGTTGATGATGGGCTGATCAACAAGGTTTGTGTCTCATCCTTTTTTAAGTCTACAACTTTGGGAACTAGCACCATTTTGTTTGAGATCTAGGTATTCTAGCAGTTTAACTCTTCTTGGGGTTTCTTGCATGAATTCTTAATCAATCTTGGGTCCAAGGGCATTGATTTTTGAGGCTATTACTAAACTGCAGGAAGAGTTTCAATTGGCACTATTCAAGACGAACAAAAAGGAAAGTTTGTTTGCTGATAGGGTGCGCTCTCCTTGCCAGCTACATAAATCTTTTCATTTTGCTTGGGTTATTAGAAATTTTGGTAGAGTGAAGGATGTTGCTTCCAGCATACCATATCAATCAGTGATATCATTATTAGGATCACAGTTATTATTTCTAAACAGTTGAAGCTGCAATAATAGTTGTTTTTATGAGTTATTTCTGTAAGAATTCCAATATATTAAGCATCTGTTTACTTGTTCAATCACTATGTATAATACATTATTTTAGTTTTGGAGGTTAAAGGATAAACAACTTATCTTTTTCTTTCTTCCTACTTTGACTTATTTAATTGTAGGTGTTTGATTTATTTGACACAAAGCACAATGGAATCTTGGGTTTTGAGGAATTTGCTCGTGCCCTCTCTGTTTTCCATCCAAATGCTCCTATTGATGATAAGATTGAATGTATGCGAGTTCCTTAACTATGTCAATAGTATCACATTGTGTAATCCTGCTTCTAATGGTATTACTATTGTAGTTTCTTTTCAGCTATACGATCTCAAGCAACAAGGCTTCATCGAGAGGCAAGAGGTAAGTCTATCTCCCATAAATTAAAATAATTACTTTCACTTATGAATGCAAATTTGAAGTAACTATTTGATCTTCCCTATGTTTTCTTACTTTTTAGATGCCGCAGTTTAAGTAACTCTAGTTAAGGTTTACTCAACTTGTCTTGGAAATTTTATTCCACCTTTGTTGCATTTCCCTGGAATGCTTGACATAATAATAGTTTGTTCTATGCAGGTGAAGCAAATGGTGGTTGCTACCCTTGCTGAGTCGGGTATGAACCTATCAGATGATGTTATTGAGAGCATAATTGATAAGGTGCTTCATCAACCTACATTTAGATGCCTCTGTTAGTATAATTGAAGGAGTGGCTCTCCTGGTTACATATGCACTGATTCAGTAGTACTTCTGCTTCTTGATTGTATCCTTTTGCTATCTATTTTTTTTAGTTTAGTTCCATCGGAGTTTGTCATTTCAAGGATGATTTCTCGGTGACTTGGACCCGAAGTTGCTTGTTCTCGGGTGTGGATATCCAATACGAGTGCGGTCTAGAAGTTGGATCCTTCATGATCTAAATTTTAAGATTCAGGGTACGGATATGGGTGCGGGGATTCAACTAAACATAATTTGAAGATCTAAACGTAGAGTTATATGTCTAAATAATGAGACATTATGTGGAGAAGTTACAAGCTATTAAAAGGGCAGCCCGGTGCACTAAAGCTACCGCTATGTGCGGTGTCCGGGGAAGGGCCCCACCACAAGGGTGTATCGTACGCAACCCTATCTTGTATTTCTGCCAGAGGCTGTTTCCAAGGCTTGAACTCATGACCTCCTGGTCACATGGCAACAACTTTACCAGTTACTCCAAGGCTCCTCTTCAGAAGTTACAAGCTATTACAACAACAACAACAACAAACCCAGTGTATTCCCACTTAGTGGGGTCTGGGGGGGTAAGATGTACGCAGTCCATACCTCTACCTCTGATGAAGTAGAAAGGCTGTTTCCGAAAGACCCCCGGCTCAAGGCACAAGATATCACACAAACACATAGTAAAGCACAGAAGCAGATGACATAACATAAATACGGCACCCATAAGCACAGAAGTTACAAGCTATTAATTAGGAAAAAATATTGATCAAGAGGAGTGTTAGAATATGAGTAGGAATAGGAATAGTATATAGAATCCTACTTGGAAAAGGTATTGTAATGTCAGTGTCCTAGTTGAAGTCTAGTGTAGTGTCTATAAATAAGGTCTTAATGTGATAATTTAGATACAACTATTCAATAATATTCTTATCTTATCTTATATTTCGCACATGGTATCAGAGCTTCCATGATCTTGGTAAAGAATCAAAAGGTTTCCGCTGCTGGTGGGCAACTATAATCCATATATGTCACTCGTCTGGCCAATGATTATATTAGTAAAAGTTGTGTGTATCTTTCTGGTGAATATTTTCTCATATCTGATACGCGTAGCATCGTGCATCTATCTGGTGACTATTTTCTCTTATCTGATTTGCACAGTACCTTGCATATCTCTGGACTACTTCTCACATTTAATGCGTACTATCGTGCATCTTTTTGGACTACTTTCTTATATCTGAGTTGCATAGCACCGTGTATCTTTTCGGTGACTCCTCAGATCTGATTTGCGTAGGGTCGTGCCATCATTCCGACCCTACCTATATAATTTCTCTTTTTCAGTAGGGTTGTGCCATCATTCCGACCCTACTCATGCAATTTTTTTTTCAAGTAAGGTTTTGTCGTCATTCCGACTCTATCGATATAATTTCTCTTTTTCAGTAGGGTTGTGTCGTCATTTCGACCCTACCCATATTTCTATTATCCAGTGGGGTTGTGCCATCATTTCGACCCTACTGATATAATTTTTATTTCTAAATAGGGTCATGACTCGTGCCATCATTCCAACCTTACTCATATAATTCTTTTTCTTAGTAGGATTGTGCTATCATTCCAACCCTACCAATATAATTTTTTCCTAGATTGTGACCACTTTTTAACCATCAAATTTAATGATCCAGTGCGTGAGCATGTTTTGACCAGTTTTTTGGTGGCTTTCTTGTGCAAGATCTACGTATCTCTTGGTTTTGAGATGACATATTTTATACCAGTTGCCGGCAATTTCCCAACAACAAATTGACTTTCCAGCCATGTTTACTACTTTTTGACCACTTTTTCAATTTGTTCTTTTTCAACCGAGGTCTCCCAAGCGTCCAGAGCAGTCCGTACTAGTTTTCTTGCAGATATCTTCACCAAGTTTGTCACCGATCCTCGTATTAGTTACATTCACAACAGGCTTGGTATATATGCCTTGTATGCACCAGCTCGAGGGGGAGTGTTAGAATATGAGTAGGAACAGGAATAGTATATAGAATCCTACTTGGAAAAAGATTCTAAGGTTTAGTGTCCTAGTTGAAAAAGGATTCTAGTATAGTATCTATAAATAGGGTCTCAATGTAATAATTTAGATACAACGATTCAATAATATTCTTCTTATATATTTCGCATAAGGAGAAACCTAGAAGGTGATTCAAGGAGAAGGACCGACATAGAAATTCTTGTACAAGGTACTCCATTTTCTTTAATTTTACCTTTTAACTTTTGTTTGATTACAAACATCATCATTGTATTTGCATCGAATTTCTCTGTTAATTTTGGTCCAAGTATCCAAAATTGGTTAATCAAATCAGGCTCGGATCTCACACCCACACCTATATTGTGTCGACACAGGTGCGGTACCAAAAACGAAGAGTTGGAGCAACTTAGCTTGAACTTATGGGGGAAAGAAGCACCACCAATCCCGTGTTATTTCTTCAAGGATGATGTCTCGATTGTGGACCAAAAGGAAACAAAGGACCCTAATTCCTAGTGCTAACATACATGAACACGTACTTTCTTAAGAGCTAATTCTTTCTTCTTATGGTATGGGTAATTAGTTGGTCGACAATTGATACAAGAGATCAGGTGGTGTTTCTTAAAGCTTGTATCTCTCACAAGTAAATGTTATTTGAGACAACTTAGAGCATGTTTGGAAAACCACCATATAATTAGATTTGGGTGTAATTAGATGTAATTACACAGTTTTGACATAGTTATTTGGCCACGTAGTTCTTTGGTCAACATGTAATTAGGTGTAATAAAGATAAATATGAGAAATTACATGGAAAGACAACTGTAGAAGTGTGTTGTAGATACCATCTTTTTGTTAAACATCCTTACATAATGTCCTTTGAAAATGTGTGCTTTTAGCTTTTATTAATCAAATCAATTAAAGTATACTATACGGTATTAGTTACACATAATTACTTATTACTAATCAAGGAGGATGATGGTAAAGTGTTGGTGGAGGACGCCCTCAATAGAAGGAGGTGGGGATCTTATTTTCATAAACTTTTGAACAACAAGGGGATAAAGATTTGATGTTGCGGGCTTGGTGCACTCAGAGAGGTGTCGCAATTATGGTTATTGTAGGCGTATAAAGGTTGAGGAGGCCAAGGGTGCTATTTGTGGGATGCGTAGGGGCAGGGCGACTGGGTCAGACGAGATTCTGATGGATTTTTGGAAGAGCACTGGCGGGGTAGGTATGGAGTGGCTGTCAAGGTTGTTCAACATCAGTTTTAGGACGGCGAAGAGCCCGAAGTTTGGAGATGGTATGATGATTCCATTATATAAGAACAAGGGGGACATTCAGAGTTGCAACAACTATAGAGGTATCAAGTTGTTGAGCATATTATGAAGTTTTGCGAAAGGGTGGTTGAGTTTATGCTGAGGAGGATCGTGACTATTTTCCAGAATCAGTTCAGTTTCATGCTAGATCGCTCGACTACCGAGGCCATTCACCTTGTGAGGATATTAGTGGAGCAGTATAGGGAGAAGAAGGGCTTGCACATGGTGTTCATCGATTTTGAGAAGTCGTACGACGGTGCTTGGAGGCTAGAGGTGTGCCCGTGGCGTACATTAGGTCGATGCAAGACATGTACGATGGTGCGAAGGCTCGTGTGAGGACGTAGCAGGAGATCTAAGCACTTTCCTGTTTTGACAGGGGTGCATCAAGGATTGACTTTTAGTCCGTTTTTATTCTCCTTGGTGATGGATATATTGGCGCGACGCATTCAAGGGGAGGTGCCTTGGTGTATGTTGTTTGCTGATGATGTAGTGCTAATTGACGAGACTCGGGGAAGAGTTAATAACATGTTGGAGGTTTGGGGAAAGACCTTAGAGTCTAAAGGGTTCAGGTTGAGCAGGAACAAGATGGAGTACTTGGAATGTAAGTTTAATGATTTGATGCATGAGACTGACATGGTTGTGAATCTGGATTTTCAGGCCATTCAGAAGAGAGGCAGTTTCAAGTATCTTTGGTCTATGATTCAGGGGAACGGAGAGATTGACGAGGATGTCACACACCGTATTGATGCATGATAGTTGAAATGGAGGCTCCCTTTGGGAGTCTTGTGTGATAAGAAGGTGCCTTTTAATCTTAAAGGTAAAATCTACGAAGTGGCAGTTCGACCGACTATGTTGTATGGAGCGGAGTGTTGGCCAGTTAAGATTTCCCACATTTAAAAGTTAAAAGTGACAGAGATGAGGATATTGAGATGGATATGTGGACTTACTAGGAGAGGTAGAGTTAGAAATGAGATTATTCGAGAGAAGGTGGGAGTGACTTCGGTGGAAGATAAGATGTGGGAAGTGAGGTTGAGATGGTTCGGGTATGTGATGAGGAGGTGCACGGATGCCCCAGTACGGAGGTGTGAGTGGCTGACTATGAATGATTTTAGGCGGGGTAGAGGTAGGCTGAAGAAATATTGGAAGGATGTGATTAGGCATGAATGATATGGAGCAGTTACAACTTATGAAAGACATGACTCTTGATAGGAAGATGTGGAAAATTCAAATTAGGATAGAGGGTTAGTGGATAGGGGTGAGCCCTTGCTTGTAGGGAGGAATGCTTTTTATGTGTCTTGAAGTTTCTTGTTCGTGGTGTTTTGGTGATGTTTGTGATTTTGGATTAGTCAGTTTATAGTATTACTCGGTGGGTGTTGTTTCTAATATTATCTAGTATTGTGTTATCCCACTTTTTGTTGTTCGTTTTTATATTTTTTTGTTTGTTATATTGTTATTTGTCCTAATCGGTAGGTCTATTTAAAACAGTCTCTCTACCTCATCTGAGGTAATGGTATAGACTTCGTAAACTTTACCCTCCCCAGACCCCACTTTGTGGGAATACACTGGATGTTATTATATTCTAGAAACATGTATCTTGAATACCTAATTGAATAAGGGAAAAGACTCAAATGTGTCATCGAACTATTAGGTTCACCTATGTCATTCATTATAAATTTGGCTCATCTGTGTTATCGTCTTTAAAAGTTTGGCTATTCTATGTCATTGCCGTTACAAAAAGGTTCATTTGTGTTATTATTTTGCAATGGTGGTTCTGCAAAATCATTCTTGCCCTATGGCCTTTTATTAGAAGTTCACATTACCAAATCTAAATCAACCAATGTTATTTAAGGTCAAAATAAAAAATTGGACCTATTAAAATAAAACTTGACACAATTAATGGGTTTGATTTTTATTTTTAATGAATCTGACTTTTATTTCTAACGAGTCTAGTTTTTTCTTAAAGGTGTGGATCAAATTTTATTTTATTGGGTCCGATTTTCTATTTTGATCTTAAGTAATAGTGGTTGATTTGAAATTGGTAACGTAGATCTCTAATAAGAGGTCACGTGTCAAAAATGTTTTTGTAAAACTACTGTTACAAAATAATGGTATAAATGAACTTTTTTGTAACGACAGCGGCATAAATGGGTCAAACCATTAGAGGTGGTGGCATATATGATCCAAACTTATAAAAATTTATAACGAATGACTTAAATGAACCATTCCTAATTGTTTAATGATATATTTGAGTCTTTCCCCATAATAATATTCATAAGGACATTTGTCAAACATAACTTCTACTTTTTGATAATTAAATTTTATTTTAAAAAATTTAAAAGGTTCAACTATGTATTTGCACTTGTGCAACCCAACAATACATTTGTAATGACGTTATGATAAATAAACAAGTCATTATAAATTACTATAATTCCAATTACAGGGTAGCTTTCCAAACAAACCCTTAGGGCCTGTTTGAAAAGCCACCCTGGGAATTGAGTTTGATGTAATTGAGTGTAATTACACAGTTTGACTTGTTTGGTTGGCCAAGTAATTACTTGGTTAACAAGTAATTGAGTGTAATTGGCAAGATGTAATTACACTCTTTAATTCTTGGCGGAGAGCTGTGAATTCCTGGTAATTACAAGCTGGTTACTTGAGGCTTTGGGCCATAGGAGACAAAAGAGTTTTAAAATGAGGTGTAGGTGACACAAGTTTTAATTATTAGTTGGAGGTAACAATTACTTTATTATGGATTAAGAAAGTCGGGGAAGTTTGAAAATAACCCACAAGTTTTTAAATTTACACTTTGATCCCAATGTTTACCTAAAATAACGGGAAATAGAGGAAAAAAAACCGCCTTTCTCTCTCTTCTCGACCATTGTTGTTTTCTCTCTCTTAGTGATTTTTGTTGTTCATTGTTTCTGCTGCTTTATTCATTATCTTCTGCTTCATTATCATCATCTTCTACTTCATTATCTTCTTCTTCTTCTTGTTGACCATTTGTTGTTGTTGTTGGTACAGCGCTACTGCTGCTATCTGACTAATTTCTTAGGTCAAATTTTGTTTACTACATCACTTTCCACTTTGGCATTACTTCATAGGTGACTTTGGTAAGTAAAATTACGATTTTTATTTGTATTTGTCATCTGGGTGCACTTTTGTTTTTCAACAATGGATAGAACCCCGATCATGAATCCAGCATAAGTGCCCACAATTTAAACAGATCAATCATTTGGTGCATCAGATGAGTAATCTGTTGCATCAGACGTATTATCTGTTGTATCAGACGTATTATCTGTTGCATCAGGATGTTTATCTGTTGCACCAAACTAATTATTTGTTGCAACGAATGATTAATCTGCTTAGAACAACACAAATTAGTCCCTGCCACAAACCCAACAGATAACCAATATGTTTCAACTCTTGCTATTGCTACTGGATTCAAAATTATTCCTTACGTTCAATTACCCATCCCAAATTTCCTAATTCGATTTCTCATTTTACTTGTCTTTTTCATTAATCAAGAAAAGATTTCTCATTCCTTACGTTCAATTACCCATTCCTTACGTTCAATTACCCTTTGCATTAATCACTTTTTCTTCAAATTAAAATGGAAACATCATTTAATAGGGGGACTATACGCCGACCGACATTAAAAGCTTTCTTCTTTTATGAAATTTCGATTGAATAGCAAACAATGGTTATTTCAAACACGTCTACTGTCCTACCAACTGATCAGTGGGTTATGGTAAACTAGACATGTTATTAATTATTATTCTTAATCAATGTGACATCTCAATTTGGGACGGGTAATTTGACACGGAGGGAGTACGAATTAAAACGTCAGAGCCAAGCAACAAACTTGTCATCTGTTGAAATAGACTATTTATCTGTTGCAACATGAGTAATCTGTTTTGAACAACACATCAGCCCCTGCCACAAACCCAAGAGATAAATCTTGCTATTGCTACTGGATTCTAAATTATTCCTTTTTACGTAGAATCGTCGACATGTTTGTTGAGAAGATACTAGACAAAATGAAAATTAAATATGGATTAAAACGTCAAAGATCAAACATAATTTTTTTTATAAACAAAAAACAAATAAAAATACATATAATAGAGTAAAAGAAAAATAATAATCTAATTATTATTATTATCATTATCATCATCATTGCCAGCAGGCCAATCTTCAATCGGAAGTAGCAAGGCCCTCCTCAGCCTGCGTATCTCGCGGAGCATTTTTGCTCTAACTCCTCCAGTTCCCACTGCAGGTCACGAACTTGATTCCGAAGTTCATTCACGGCGTTTTGCAGAAAAGCAACGTCCCATCTTCTAGAGTGTAATATGAAAGACGAGATGCAATAAATAAATAGAGTGTAGTTGAATGAACGATTGAGCAAGGAGGGACCTATTTATAGAGGATTGAATTTGAATGAGAGGCAAAAAGGCGTGACTATTCACCTCCATTCATTAATTACATTTTTTATCAAATTAAGAAAATAAATATTGTGATAGGTCATGACTTTTCAGATTATTATTATTATTAATTAGTTCTTTTCAAGAACCGTTTTTATTGAGTTATGCAACAGATTCTATATCTGTTGCATCAGATAACACATCTGTGACAACATATATATCATTTATTGCAACAAATATAAAATATGTTGCATCAGATAACCTATCTGTTGCAACATATAATCTAACTGTTCACTTCCATTTATTAATTACATTTTTGATTAATGTGAAAAGTAATAACTTAATTAAATTAAGAAATATTGTGATAAGTCATGACTTTTTAGATTATTATTATTAATTAGTTCTTTCCAAGAACCGTTTTTATTGAGTTGTGACAACAGATTCTATATCGGTTGCATCAGATAAATCATCTGTGACAATAGATATATCATCTGTTGCAACAATAGTGAACCTGTTGTATCAGATAATATATTTGTTGCAACACATAATCTACTTTTTAAAAAATAAAACTACCATCATATCATTAATACAAATTTGCTGACTTTTTTATTTTATAAATTAAAAAAAACACCTTTTCAAATTCTTTAATAAAATAATAACCATTTTTATTTTCTTGCAACAGATTGTATATCTGTTGAATCTGATAAACCATCAGTTGCAACAAATATACCATCTGTAGCAACAAATAGACGTTTTATATTAATATCTTTTTTTATTTCTTCTAACAGCTGATACATCAGTCGCAACAGATGGGGAATTTGATGCATCTGCAACACTGATGAATGTATGTGTTTTTGTTTTAGACAAAAAGTCACGACCGATCTTCACCTTGTTTTTCTTAACAATCATAGTATAAGTTAATTAATCCAATATTGTGGCTTTTTTTTATTATATAATAAATAATTTTAAAAAACAAATTCAAAAACAAAAATGGTGAAAAGTCACGATCAGTTATTAAAATTAAATAACCGTTCTTTTACGATTATAAATTGTGTTTAACATTTATTTTCTTATTATTTATTTACGAAATATTTTCATATTAAATAATCGGAAAGTCATGTCTTTTCTTTTCTTTTTCACCCTCTCAATAACAACAATAACCCTTTTTTATTAATAACCGCCTGGTGCAACATATGATCGATCTGTCGCATCAGATTAACCTCTGTTGACACAAATTGCTCAATCCCTACCACCAACCGTCGACATGTTGAGAATAAAGAATAAACAGAATGATTATTAAATACTAAATAAGAATTAAAAATTCAAAGTCGACCACCAAATGACATAGATTTTTGAATCCCTTGGGTAGATCCAAATACAAAAGGAGGAAAATACATGCGCTAAAATAAAAAATATTACCTAATTATTGTTACTCTATTATTATTATTGTCAATCAAACATTTTTCATCCGGCAGCCTTGCTCCGAAGTCAGCCAAATCTCTCTGGAGTTCATCAAACTACCTTTGAAGTTCACGCAAGGACTCGATATGAATATTCTTGTACGAATTCGGATCATCCATATTTGTAAGGAGGGACCTATTTATAAATTATTGTATCTCGGAAAGAAAAGAATTTTTTTTAAAAATAAATCTAACAGATGGGTAATCTGTTACAAAATATATTCTTTCTGTTAGATAACTTACAACATACTGGCAATCTTTTGCAACAGATGTATATATCTGTTTGATTTCTCCAACAGATACGTCATATGTTGCAACAGGTTGATCATCTGTCGTAACAGATGTCTCCAATTGTTTGACAATATAAACAGATGTGGCATCTGTTGCAATTAGCTAGTCATCTGTTTATTTAATTTAAGCCATAGATGGGCTAGGAAGAATAAGGTGCGTGCAGATGGATCCACTATCATATGTGTGGGAGTTAAGTATGTATTACTGATAAGGTCACCGGGACAACACACACAAAGTACAATGTTTTTGTGAATGCAGTTTTTAACCGATTAGGCACTGATCATTCAAATAAGATCTTGCATTGTACCGTTAAGTTTGATGGGTTTGAAATTGATAAGGCTGAGGACCTCGTGAAGATGGTGCAGATACCTTGTTACGAATTACTGACGATTGTTGCTCGTGTTTATGCGTGTCAAGTTTTGAGAAGGATCAATATTTTTCGTCATTGCAGAGAACCAATAGCGATTGGACTTAACTTTAAGTGTACATTGGACTCTGAGAACACCTTCAAAGCCCCGCACTGCATCAAACAAGAACGAAACACTAATAGAAATTCCCTTGGCCTAAATTTATATGGTTGGATTGCTCGCTTGGGGTGATAATTATATGTCAGAAGGTATGGTAGGAGAATGCCTTCGAGGGGAAATGGGTGGTTGATGGAAGACTATATCATCTGAGAGCTAATTGAAGAAGAGACATAGGGTAGAAAGTAACTTCTAATGAATCTGGCCGATGGAATTATCTTAAAAGATGCGAAATCTGAATCAAGTGCAAATATGAAAGTGTATCCGGTAATGTAATTTTGTCTGTTGTCTCTCTGAAAGAAAAATAATGCAGATGGACATTTTGCTAGGGAGTTGTGTGGTCGAGATTATCACCTAGATAGAAAATTAGGAGAAGACCAACAAAGCAGCCTCACGGGCATCGAGGGTTGAAATGATGTACAACTAGTCTAAAAAACTTAAGCCAACAACAACTACAGTTAAAATAAGGAATCTAAGCGAAGACAGCAATTTCTGAATTTTAAATTTCATCCCATGCCTTCTTGTTTGTGTTTCCGATCAGGTCCACTACCGTTGACTTGATCAGAACCACAAACGAGATTGAAAGGCAAATAGAGTATCATTACTTCCTTAGCAATATGGATTAATTGATTGTGTTTTCTTTCCTTAGCATGCTTTCAACATTCCTTGGAGAAGATCAGATGCTTGCTGTAGTATGTGAATCCCGATAATTTTCAAGCTTGCCTCCAGCTTGCTGATTTTGTATTCAAGCTGGTCGTTGCCGTCTTCGAAGTTGGTAAGGAGTTCCTCATCTCTTGTGAGCTCGATCAAGAACACTACCTTCAAAGTTGTGGCATTCTAGAAGCCCATCAGAACACTTTCTTCAGAACCCTTAAAGGATACATAGAGGGTCGCGGTGTTTGTTTTAGGTCAAAATGTGTTGATGCACGTTGAAGATGTGGTCCTAAAGTTGAACAACACTTTTATCGAGCGTTGCTCAATGCATCTTGCTCAACCAATTTGATAAATTAATAAGCAAGGAGTTACGTAGCGTGTGATCTAAATCGACTCTACCAAGCTTATCAAACGTTACGTAACTCCGAGCTCATTACCTTTATCAAAAAAATATAACCGAGTTAGTGCAAGCTCAATCTGTCAGCCTTTCTGTTGATCGGTCTTCTTCAATATATATGACAAGATATTTGCTATGCAAAAGTCTACACCGTCGCCAGATATGCTTGCGAGGGAGCAATTCTTCAGAAGGCATCAACAGATATCTTCTGAAGAATTGCTCCCTCGCAAGCATATCTGGCGACGGTGATATCTTCTGAAGAATTGCTCCCTGCGAAGCATGTCTGGCGACGGTGTAGACTTTTGCATAGCAGATATTTTGTCATCTATATTGGAGAAGAACGATCAGCAGAAAGGTTGAGAGATTGAGCTCGTTTGATTTGTGCACTAACTAGGTCATATTTTTTTATAGGGTAATGAGCTTGGAGTTACGTAAACGTTTGATAGGCTTGGTAGAGTCGGTTTAAATCACACGCTACGTAACTCCATGCTTATTAATTTATCAAATTGGTTGAGCAAGATGCATTGAGCAACGCTCGATAAAAGTGTGTTGTTCAACTGTTGGGACCCAAATACACACTAAAACAACCCACTCCATACACTAGAGGGGCAGCCCATTCTTGAAGGGCCTTTTTGGTCATTTTAACTTCTATTTGTTTTGTAATATATAAGGAACATGTAGGGTTTTATTTACTTAGTTTATGAATGAAGTTGTAAGTCTTACAAGACAAAGAAACACAAGTTCTCTTTCCTTGAGGCACCCAAAACCGAAATTAGGGCTGTGTTTGCATTTGATTGGAAACATTGATGCTTGGGAGGTGGATTTCGATCTTGTGTCTTTGTAAGAGATAGGTTTATTGTTGTGTGTAGTGTTAAGGGTTCAAGAGTTACCATTCTTGGGTTCTTAACATTATACCTTCATGTGGTCTATCTATCTATCCTTTTTCTTTTGTAATCTTGTATCAGTTTTGTATTTGTTCTTCTCATTGTTGTTTCATCTTGTGTTGTTAATTTAGTTTGTTGTTGGCTGTAAAAGGTGTCGAACACCTAGTTATATTGTCCTTCTTATATTTTATTCTTGAATCCGAGAGTGGTCTTCAAAAGGGTCCTCGATTCTTTGAATTAATGGACTGTTTTTTGGAGTGTGTTTGGACTGTTTTGAGCCAATTCCGTGTGTTCCTTGGTTTTCTTGTATCATGACCTAAAACAAACATTGCAACCCTCTATGTATCCTTTAAAACTTCTGAAGAAAGTGTTCTGAAGGGCACCTAAAATGCCACAACTTTGAAGGTGGTGTCCCTGATCGAGCTCACAAGAGATGAGGAACTCCTTACCAACTTCGAAGACGGCAACGACCAGCTTGAATACAGAATCAACAAGCTTGAAAATTATCGAGATTCACATACTACATCAAGCATCTGATCTTCTCCAAGGAATATTGAAAGCATGCTAAGGCAAGAAAACACAATCAATTATAACCATATTGCTAAGGAAGCAATGATAATCAATTTGTCTTTCAATCTCATTTGTGGTTCCAATCTCAATTAACCTGATCGGAAACACAACAAGAAGGCATGGGATGAAATTTAAAATTCAGAAATTGCCGCCTTCGCTTAGATTCCTTATTTTAACTGCAATTGCTGTTGGCGTAAGTTTTCTAACTTGTTGTACATCATTTCAACCCTCGATGCCCGTGAGGCTGCTTTGTTGGTCTTCTCCTATTTTCTATCTAGGTGATAATCCCGACCACATAGCTCCCTAAAAAAGTGTCCATCTGCATTACTTTTCTTTTAGAGAGACAATAGACGAAATAACATTACCGGATACGCTTTCATATTTGCACTTGATTCAGATTTCACATTTTTTAAGATAATTCCATCAGCCAGATTCGCTAGATGTTACTTTCTACCCTATGTCTATTCTTCAATTAGCTCTCAGATGATATAGTCTTCCATCAACCATCCATTTTCCCTCGAAGACATTCTCCTACCGCACTTTCTGGCATATAATCATCACCCCGAGCGAGCAACCCAACCATATATATTTGCGCTAGGGGAATTTCTATTGATTTTTCGTTCTTGTTAGATGCTAAGCTTCGAAGGCCCTCTAAGGGTCCAATGCACCCTAAAAGTTGGTCCAATCGCTATTGAATCTCTTTACAATGACACCAAAACTAGATCCCTTCACAATGCTTGACAAATAAACATGAGCAACAAGCGACATTAAATCTTAACAGGGTATCAGAACCATATTCATGGTCCCTCAGCCTTATCAGTTCGGACTTACCAAATTTAACTGTAAAATTGCGGACATCTTGTTTGAATGATCTATGACTAATCAGTAAAAACAACATTCACAAAATCAATGCACTTTATGTGTGTTTCCACGATAACATTATCATGTAACTTATTCCTCTGAACCCATCTTTACTGCAGCCTCTTGTGATGGTCCTGCAAAAGTTGATCAATTGTCAGTTCCTTATATCTACAAAGAAGAGGAAAAAAACTGATGTCACAGAAAGAACATTATCCATCTGTTGCAACAGATGTGGAGCCTGTTGCAACAGATGTGGAGTCTGATGAAATACATCAAACCAACCTTTTCGGTGGTTTGATTTGTTCCAACAGTTTCTCCATCTGTTGCAGCAACATCAACATCAACATAAACTACAAATAAAAAACATCAACAACAAAGAAACAACAACATTTGTTCCAACAACATCAACAACAAAGAAGCAACATCCTTTGTTCCAGAACCATCAACAACACCACACCATAAGTTCCAACAACGCCAACCCCACCAACAATATCAATAACTGCATCAACAATAAAGAAACAAACAA
This sequence comes from Capsicum annuum, assembly GCF_002878395.1. Taxonomy (NCBI): domain Eukaryota; kingdom Viridiplantae; phylum Streptophyta; class Magnoliopsida; order Solanales; family Solanaceae; genus Capsicum; species Capsicum annuum. Next base: position 76,015,358 of record NC_061113.1, read on the forward strand.
AATACATACAAAAAAAATGATACTGCCAACAAAGGTTTTAAACTTCTCCCAACAGATGACTTTTTTCGCATATTGTAATAAAAATTCTCAGTTTGTTTATTCAACACTTAAAAGTTCCTCTAATTTTTTCTAATAAATATGATATGGGTAAATAGTAATTAAATAAAAAAACAGATGTAAATAACTTGCAAAGAAGAAGACGAGAATGAAAGAGCAATAATAAGCCATACCTTAATGTCAAAAAGGGGATCAAAACAACAATTTCAGTCGAAGAAAGATATGGATCGGTTTAGATCCGAAAGGATCTTTATAAGAAGAGGAGAAAAGAGAGAAAAAGGCTGTGAACCCAAAAAGGAGAGAAAGAAAAAGATGAGAGTTGAATAAAATAAACTGCTGTTGAAGGAAGAGAGATGAGATAATTTCTATAGATGTATTGTGTACGTAGACGTGTGGGTTTTCAACGTTCATTAATTAATAATCATTAATTTCATTAATAATTTGAGGGGCACGAGGAAGACTAAGACTCGTGACATTGAAAAGATAAGACAAGACTGCTCAATGAACTCACTTTTGAGATATTCAAGAAACACTTTTTACCGCCTTTAGTAGTAAGTACTACTTGATATTATCTACTCGGACAGAAACTTGCTTTAAAATTAAAAGAGAAAAAAGATTTTCAAAAAGATATGTCATCTGTTGCAACATATATAAATATTTGTTTAGAAATTCGAACAACTCATTCATCTGTTACAACAAATATAAATATCTATTTGAAAATTTCCAACAGCTGAGTCATCTGTCACAACAGATGCAAATGTCTATTTGATAATTAAATCAGATATGTCATCTGTTACAACAAATATAAATATCTGTTTGAAAATTTCCAACAGCTCAGTCATCTGTCACAACAGATGCAAATGTCTATTTGATAATTAAATCAGATATGTCATTTGTTGCAACAGATATGAATATCTGTTTGAAAATTTTCAACAGCTCAGTCATTTGTTGCAACAGATTCCATTGCAATTGATTTAGGTGGAACTAGTTGCATGGCGTTGTTATTGCGTTCATCCCGACCCGAGTCGTCGATCGATCATTCTGAGTTGAAATGAGTTCTCATCAACTCAATGTTAGGATAGTGATAGTACTAAGTTGATTTAGGTAGAACTAGGGATGAATGAATGAGCACAAGGTCAACTACAAATCCAATCGAGTCTTTGCAATTGCATGGTGTTGGTATTGCGTTCATCCCGACCCGAGTCGTCGATCGATCACTCTGAGTTGAAATGAGTTCTCATCAACTCAATGTTTTAAAAACTGTATCTTTTAAATTTTTTAAAATTAATTAAGATAAATTCGAACCAACTTAGCAATTTCAAAACTTGTCATTCTTTTTCAAAATTACAAATCAACCCATACAAATCATCCATTTGCGTGAAAAACTCTTCATTTCAAATCTGAAGTTCTCTCTCTTCTTTCTCTCGGGGTCTCCTCTCTCTCTCAACAATACAAACAACTACTCAACATATTGCTCAACCCTTCAAAACAGGTCGATTTTCTTCCCATTTACGACCATATAGAATTGTTTTTTTCGACTTCATTCCCGCTGGTATCCGTTGTTTTCTTTGTCTTCGAAGGTAACAGAGTTCGAGAAGAGTTCTTCTGCATTTGTTCTTTATTCTAAAAAATAGGGCTTTTTAGTTAATAATGAAAAAAAACTTTTAGTTGTATTATCTTCGAGTGGGTTAACAATTTTTAGTTTTGATGCTAAAAAAGTAGGAAGCACCCGAGAAAACCCTAGTTTTTCTCTCAGTGTTTTGTTGACTATCGTGGTATTGTTGGATGGTGTTTGTGGTGTTGTTGGTGGCTGTTATTAGTGGTGTTGGTATTTGTGTTTTTTGGCGGTGGTGTCGGTGGTTTTGGTGTTGGTATTGGTATTGGTGGCATTGGTTGTTGTGGTGGTGGTCCATCTGTTGCAATGAGTGAAAAATCTGTTGGGAGATATTAAATAGGTTTTCAAACAGATTCCTACTAATGGGTTATCCGTTGGAGTATTTTTTTGTAATGTGGCGTAGAATAATTTATTGAAATTTGTCCATCTGTTGCAACAGGTGGAATATCTGTTGGGAGATATTAAATAGGTCTTCAAACAGATTCGGGTTCCCCATCTGTTCCAACTGATGGGTTGTCTATTGGAGTATTTTTTTTGTTATGTGGCGTAGAATAATTTATTGAAATTTGTCTCACTTTTTTTTTTAAAATTATGCAGACATCAAATGTAATGTATTTTTTATTTTTCTATTGTTTGTAGTTAAAAGATGTCTCCCAAAAGAAAAGAAACTGAAAATGGATCAACTTCTGACCACCCAACAAAAAAGGCTAAACTACAGATAGATTCGGAGGAACTTCCAGAACAATCTCAGTTAGGGCAAAATGAAGCTGAGGAAAGTGATAACTCCTTCTCACCAATGGAGCGTGAAATAATATCAAAATCCCGGCATGGTTTTTGTCAAGACTATTAGTATCGTTGGGTTTTGAGTTGCGATGCCGATGAGTAACCCTAACGCAGTATTTCGTAATGTTATACTTAAATGTCAATTGGGGAAACCTTTTAACGAACTTAAGAGTATTATGAAGAAGGAAAACATAGATGGACTTTTTAAGAAGAGTTGCTTTGCATACTTTCTTACCATCCCAAACCCCACTATGTGGGAATATACTGGGTTTGTTGTTGTTATTGTTAAGCCAATTCACTTTACATGTAGTGGCAATAATTTTTATGTCTGGCCAAGTTGAATTTTTATAATGCAACAGATTTTATATCTGTCGTGACATATATAGTACTTGTTGTGATAGATTGATTATCTGTTGGAATAAGTTGGTTATCTGTTACGTTATGCAGATGTTCCCAGTCTGTCTGTCACAACAGATATATGATCTGTTGCAACATATAATCTATCTGTTGCAACTGATCGGTAATTTGGAGCAAATAAAAAAAGTAGGAAGACCTGTTATATAATTTCCAGCAGATGACCTACGTGTTGCATCTCATGTTGCAACATATGTCTAAATCTGTCTGATAAGATATGTCGTTTGTTGTAGCAGATGTATTATCTGTTGCGATATTTGAATCTAGTACTCCATTTCAACTAACATGTTCAAAACTAAAGATTAAATTATATTCATAGACAGAATAAAATAAATCGAAGCCTTCGAAAATAACTCAACAAATAAATGAAATATAAAAAAAATCATTATGGGTACAAACGATCTACTCTACAAATAAATCAACAAGTTAAACCAAGGAGGATAGGTTATTACATTGACGGACTCAAGCTATAAAGATCTAATCAATATGGACAAGTTGTTCTTCATCCGGTGCTACGGAATTCGGCTTTGATCGTCGTGGATCTTTAACGTCGGTTGCGTACGGCTTCTGAGCTTTCGCTTCTCCATATTTCCATAAAAGAGCAGCATATCTTTTGCGGAGTAATCCGGCATCAAGTCCATCATTTGGTACTTGTTATCCATCGCTCAAATACTCGGCGTAGGCGACAACAAAAGGACCGTAATCCATGCGTTATAAAAAAATAGATAATCCCTATCTTGCAGTTCATGCAAGCGTTGTGAAATTTGTGAAATGAAACTAAATCATGACACTTAAACTTACAGGCTACCAATGGTTTGTTGAGCAATTCCTTTAACATATTGTACATCAAATGGATTAGCCATTTTATCCCCGTATGCTTCAATCGTTGACCAATCAGTACGAACTTTTTGATCCAAAAAGCCACTCATATCAAGGTAAGTAGGCAATATTTTGGCCAGCTTTTGTATCTCAGACGATGGCCCAGAACGTCTCCTTCGCGACATCGAGTCATAAACTCGGATGCGCCTCTCTTTTAGAACGATGACAGCCAACACCCAATGGAATTCATCACCACAATTGATTGGGATGTACACTTCGTCGACCAAATGCCAAGGTAAGCCAGCCGGAATGCTAAAACCTTTGATGATGTTGATTAAACATTCCTCGTTTCGGGAAACTTCCGGCTGTTGTTGATAATACCTATCGTAGGCATTATTAATATAAACTTTGTACAAACAATTGCCTGTCGTGTATTTGTATTGTTCTTGTGTTTGCAACTTGGCCTTCTTTCGGAGGTAGTAAAAAATGACATCGATGTGCTGCACATATTATCAAACATTTCGGATTACGTGATGAAAAAATCAATACGCAGATGCAATTAAATAAAGTATTAATTAATAGTAATATGTATGGCATTTAAACCTCATCATTCTAGCAAGTTTAGGGCTGTGACATCAAATCGAACCAATTCTTTGTTTCGGGATGTGCAACAACAAAGTCGAACATATCAAAATCAAGACTCGATTCGTTCACTTTGTAGTGCTCGTCATTTTGTTTTCTACATGATGATTTATATGCGTTAATGTCAGGTTCTTACAACAAGAATTGTATAAACCAATATCTATAAAATTGATTTATGTACCTGCCAGCATAATGCTTTAACAGCCTATCGGCAATTCATTCTGAATAGTCGTTGATCAACTGTGTTAGTTTTTGGGAGCCTCATCCGAGATGTTGAACCCTTCAAACGGGTAATTCTTTTGTTCTCCCAAACTGACAAACTCTACTTTTTCTTCTTCTTTTGAAGCAATTGATGGATTATTAACTGTGATATTATGCTCTTCGGCAGTAGCTTCTACTGTGACATCCACCTGGAAAGCCAGAATTGTTAATGCTAAGTAGAGATATACAACAGATTATACATCTGTTGCAATATGCATCAGATGGATTATCTATTGGGACAAATTCGAACAGGTAAATCAGAGCAGTACGATAATTTCGAACAGATGACCCATTTGTTGTAACATAAGACTCATCTGTTGAAAAAGATAACGAATCTGATGCAACAGGTTAGACAACAGTTGCAATAGATGTATATATCTGTTTGGTAATTTTTAGCAGATGTATCATTTGTTGAAACAGATGTGCCTGTTTGTTTTTTGGAACAGATGATGTATATTCACCTTCTTCAGCTCATGCTGCTCTCCTGTGGCCCTTGCACACTGAACATCGGTGCAAGACAAAGACAGAGGCGTTGCAATCTTACTTTTTTTTTATGCTTGATGATGCCTTGGAAGTGTCTTTTCTTCTCCTCTTAGCCGCCTTGATCACTAGTGGAGTGTCTGGATATGAAATCCTCTTAGATGGAATGACACCCCTCTTAGATGTCATTTCCTTTACAGAAGCAGTTAGTGCATTAATAGCATTAATCACTCCCTCATGTTTTGCCTTGCTGTCTTGACATTTGCATGCAAAACATTCGCTAGATGCGGCAAAATCTAGAGAAAAATCTATACAACCATTATGATCATATTAATAATGGCTTGTTGTTTCAAAAACTGTAAGAGAAGCATCATTAGCCCCACCCTCCAAAATTGTTTTTCTTGTGATGGTTGTTGCTCCAAACAATTTCATTTTTATTCCATCAACGACCTTAGGGTCAGATAAAGTTTGCACAGACCGTAAAGTAAGAAAAAATGGCATCTTCAACTCTCGTTGGTCGGAACAAGCCACGGATGGACAATCTAAAATAAATTGGTACATATATTAAGAATGATGATGAAATCATTTAATCATTAACTAAAACAAAAACTTGATTAGAATTGGACTTCTTAAAATTTTTATCGATTTTGGCCGACAACCATCTCAGAATTCTTGGACAGGAAACTTTTTCCTGGTAGTTCACTTGTCTCAAATAAGGAATGGCTTGAAATGCCCAAACCTATAACATAACGCTAATAAATCAAAAACATTATTGAATAAAAAAATGATGATTCATATCATGATAAAAGAAATATTTACCATGAAGGCCCATGGAAAGCCATATAAGTTGACTGTTTTTGGCGTTAACGGAGTCAACAAATATTCGACAGTCATTTTGAAGCTTTCATAACCCCAAGGATAGCTGTTAAATGCCTCAAGATCCTCGAAGAGATTTATCAAATCGAGGCTTATTTTGTTATTAACGTCTCTCGCCCAAAGAACATTATGTACAAACCAAACCAGGCACAATGATTGCTTGTGCTTTTTTGAAAGTCCTTTACCTTTCAATGCTTCTATCAGATTTTGTTTTTTGAAGCTTGGACCAACAATGGACACCAGGTCATCACGATCACTCGACTTGCCTTTGCCTTTTTTGGGTGTGTTGGGTGCTTTTTTTTGGATCAGAGTAGGTATAACCTGTGAAGGAGGAGGATAACATTTTAGTTCGGTAACTATGACAAACTCCTTCCAACCAAAACAAATAGGCATGCCACAGTAATTTATCCACACCTTATCCATCTTATCTTTGTTTTCATACATAAACCTACGCTTGAGAAGATCATATACCATTTTCATCAGGAAACGAGCATTGTTGTCCTCTGGCAAATCAAGATATTGCCCAAAGCAGCTTTCCTTGAAATAAGAATCCAATTTTTGTTCTCGAAGTATTTTTCTAAAGGCGTCGAAAGATTTTTCCATGACTGACTTAACCACGAGATCACCCGTTAAATCTATGGCACCACCGCACTGCACGATCAATGCTGAAGGTTTTGACCAACTCTTCGGCGGAAGGACTATTAGCGTTTGGATCATCTCTTTGAAAGATTCCTCCTCCCCGTGTTCATTATCTTCTGCTCCTGATTGAGATAACGCTTGTAAAGCAAGCTCATAGAGTAGTGGATGTAGCCGAGCTGCTGCACTTGTTCCTTTACTTGGACTTGATTCGATTTCTTTTCTTTTGGGAGCCATATTATCTTAAATTAACAGGAATATAACATAGATTCTAATTGATTAATGCATAACAGTAATATAACAGTTCCAACAGACAACTAATCTGTTGCACCAGGTATGTTATCTGTTGCAACATATAACCGACCTGTTGAAACGAATAAGTAATCCGTAGAAACCATAAAAACAGATCACTAATCTGTTGCACCTGGTATTTTATCTGATGCAACATATAACCGACCCGTTGCAACGGATGAGTAATCCGTAGGAACCATAAAAACAGATCACTAATCTGTTGCACCTGATATTTTATCTGATGCAACATATAAACGACCCGTTGCAACGGATGAGTAATCCGTTGGAAATCATAAAAACAGATCACTAATCTGTTGCACCAGGTATGTTATCTGTTGCAACATATAACCGACCTATTACAACGGATGAGTAAACCTTTGGAAAGAATAAAAACAGATCACTAATCTGTTGCATCAGGTATGTTATCTATTGCAACATATAACTGACCTATTGCAACGAATGAGTAAACCGTTGGAAAGAATAAAAACAGATTACTAATCTGTTGCACCAGGTAGTTTATCTGTTGCAACATATAACCAACCTGTTGCAAAGGATGAGTAATCCGTTGGAAACCATAAAAACAGATTACTAATCTGTGGCAATATATAACCGACCTGTTGCAATGGATGAGTAAACCATTGGAAAGAATAAAAACAGTCACTAATCTGTTGCAAAATGAAGAGTAAATCGTTGGAAAGAATAAAAATAGATCACTAATCAGTTATCTGTTAGATCAATATTGTTTAGATTTCTTCCAAACAGAAGAGTCGTCTGTCGCAATAGATGAATGATTTGTTAGATTGTTCACCTGTTGCATCAGATTTTCATAGTTGCATCAGATGTTTCATCTGTTGCAATACCATTTTTACCAAGACAAACAACAAATCAACCCAGCAACACCAACACATCACACACACACTAAGAACATCAACTGTGATAAAAAAATCACTAATAAATTCGAATCAACAGTACGACAACAAAAAGAAGAAATGCCAGAAATTAGGGTTTTATTCAGTCCACATTTCAATACTAGAAGAGTAGTTGACTCAAGTTCCTCTGTTTCTTCATAATTTTTTACCTGTGAAAAAGGAAATGGGATGACGAGGAACTCGAAGTTGTTGTCACCGGAGAAGTCTTCACATCGATTAACGGTTGAAAGTCGAAAAGGAACTCTCCCGACTATTTGTCGTCGGAGGTTGAAGGGAGAAATTTTGCAGAACTGTTGGTTGAGAGAGAGTTGAGAGAAGCTGTCTCTCTCTCGAGAGTGGTTGATTTTAATTGAAGAGGGGTGTGAGTTGGGTTGATTTGTATTTTTGAAAAGATTAGAAAATTTTGAAAATATTAATCAAGTCAATAATTAACTTAATCAAGTTTGCTAATGATGTCTGACCTTTTAAGTTGCTCAATGTTACCAATCCTTCGTTCAAGACTTAAAATACTCCTTTCCTTCAATTTTCTCTGGTTACTTTTAAATTTTTTTATTTTAATTGTTTTTGTTTTAATTTATTTTTATTTCTATTATTTTAATTTTTTTTATTATTATAATATTTTTTATTTTGTATAATTTATATTTCATTTCCTTACTTTTCATTTCCCAACTTTTTACTTCTTTTGATTCCATGAATAATTGTGTTATCTATTTTTTATTTGTTTTATATTTATATTTATATTTTTGATTTAACATATTTGTGTTTAGTATTCTAATTTTTAAATTAAAGTAGAATTCATTGTTGAATAAGTTTATAAACCTAAGTTTTTTTTTTTTGAATTATATTTATATACGTTATGTTGGAATTTAACTTAAGAGTATTATGCTAATTTTTTTTGTTTTGAATTTTGAACTTATGTTATTTTTTTGGTTTCAAATTTATTTGTTTTAGTAGTATTGACTTGATATTTCACATTGCACGTCATTCATTTTTTTTAGTTTAAATTGATAGATTATCATTTTGTTGAGTACTTTAATAATTTTATGACATTATATATATATATATATATATATATATATATATAGTATTAATCTTTTTGTGAAACATGCATTTCATGATGTTCTTAAAAATAATATGCTTTTAATATTTATGATTAATTTTATTAAAATGTACTCTTTTGAAAAATATATATCAATTATTTTTATAATTTTAGTTAAGAACATATGTTTATTAATTACTACATAATATATTTTCAAAAGACAATAAATATCATAAATACCTAGTTTAATATCATTTATAAAGACCCTTATTTGTCAAATATTAATTTTTAGTTTTTGATAATTAATTTCTATTTAAAAAATTTAACATAACCATGTGATTACATTTGTGCAACCAAATAGTAGACTTGTAGTTACAGGCAACCCTAATAATTACACCAATTCCAATAGGTGGCTTTCCAAACAGACCCTCAGTGACTATAGTTTTGGATTTATGCAGTAATTGAATGATGGAATATCGCTGCAATCCGACGTGTGATACTAGAGAGGAAGTCTACCTTCTCTCTATGCATCTGTAATCTGTAGTAGATTTTGATACTTCTCTTCCACTCTCTGGTGACAACTTAGCACAGTAACTCAAAGCAACTAATCTTTTGGATTACATAGCGATGCAAGTTGAACTCTATCATTTGCCTTTGTAACAGAGGACAGGCAAATTTTATTCGTTGCTAGAGAAAGACTGATTGTTGTTATTCATATTTATGGACCATAAAAGAAGTGAAAGGTTGGATTTGAGGTTTGAATTGGCAGAAGTTAAAGTGCTAGGCAAATGGCCTTGGGTGATTGATGGGGATTCACTTACACTAGGTGTACTCTAGAAAGAACAAAAATATATAGCTTAAAGTTGTCTGAGGTAAACTCTGATTTATAAAAATTATGATGGTAGAATAATCCAAAAAATATTATGATGGTAGACCTACTTTAATAGGAATTTATTGAATATTTTGTAAGAGGGATAATTTTAAGTATCTTGGGTCTACGATTCAGGGGAATAGTGAGATTGATGAGGATGTCTCTAAACGTATTGGAGCAGGTTGGTTGAAGTGGAGGCTCGCCTCGGGAGTGTTGTGTGATAAGAAGGTGCCCCTTAAGCTTAAAGACAAATTCTATAGAGTGACAGTCCGTCCGGCCATGGTGTATGGAGCGGAGTGTTGGCCTGTCAAGCAATCCCACATCTAAAAATTGAAGGTGGCGGAAATGAGAATGTTACGTTGGATGTTTGGGCTTTACTAGAGGGGACAAAGTTAGGAATGAGATTATCCGGGAGAAGGTGGGAGTGGCTTCGGTGGAGGACAAGATGCGGGAAGGAAGGCTGAGATGGTTTGGGCATGTGATGAGGAGGGGCGCGGATGCCCAAGTTTATAGGTGTGAGAGGCTAGCTCTGGATGGTTTTAGGAGGAGTAGAGGTAGGTCGAAGAAATACTGGAGGGAGGTGATGTGACATGACATGGAGCAGCTTCAGCTTAGTGAGGACATGACCCTAGATAGGAAGGTGTGGAGGTCGCGGATAAGGGTAGAAGGCTAGTGTGAGAGTGTGGGTTGTAGCAGGCAGTCAGGAGAGATCTTGTGTAGCCGAGTTTGTAATTCTATGACTGTGTACTTAGGTGTCTTTGGTATGTGAGGGTATGTTACTACCAGGTGAGGGTCCTATTTCTTATTTCTTAGTTCCTATTTTCTTATTTAGTGTTGCCCTTATTTCTCATATATCATATTTTATTTGGTTTCTATTCTATTATTTCTTATTCCTGATTTTTTGTTGTGTCATCCATCTCCTTGTTTACTATTCTTTATCTTGAGCCGGGGGTCTATCGGAAACAACCTCTCCACCTCTTCGGAGGTAGCGGTATGGATTGCGTACATCTTACCCTCCCCAGACCCCACTTTGTGGAAATACACTGGGTTTGTTGTTGTTATAATTAAGTAAATAAAAGTGTCCTCTCTATCTCTGGTAACATAATCTTTTAGCTGAGATAATCAAATGCTTCACATGCTACTAGAGCAGGTAGAGGTTGTGATTCAAATCTCACTGCCACACATTATAAAAAAGAAACTCCACATTCTTGGCCCATGTAAAAGAATAAGGCTTGCATGTGAAGAGCGTGTTGAAGCTATAAGTGTCACGACCCCATTTCAAAAGGTGTGATTGGCACTCACCTCAGTATCAAGTATCAAGTATCAACAATATCCAGATGTGAACCATTATGACTCCCGTCCACCAACGTAACTCGAGTATGGTATCGTAACCCATCAACAACAAACCTAAACACCTTCTCCCTATAAGTAGGGATCAAATGAGGCGCATAGCGAGCCAAATCAGTGAAGCTAGCATCATACTCAGCCACATTCATGGCTTTCTGCCCAAACTGTCACTGCCTCTCCTCATGCTGACTTTGTGGAATGAACTTCTCCATGAATAAGGCCACAAACTCACTCCAAGTGAGCAGTCGAGATCCAGCAAGTCTGCGCCGTCTGAGAAGAAACCTACCAAGATTTAGCTATGCCAGATAACAGAAAAGCAGTAAAGGCTACCCCATGTGAGTCTCAATACCCATAGTAAGAAGGATCTTCTCTCTCAACTTCTGGGCTGTAATTAGTTAATGGAGTGTCATCAAACTCTGGAGGAAAGAAATTCATAAAAGACTGCATCTTCCTCACATGATCATCACCAGCAGCAGTAGAAGGTCCTGTTCCTCCTAACTGTATCACAGGTTCGGGAGTTACAATAAGAATAGGAATCACAGTGTCAACAGCTGGGATAGGCTGCTGATCCACATGAATAGCAACAGGAATCTGAATGCAGATAATAACATGTCCCTCTGGTGGTGTTGGCTCCTCAACTGGCTCCAAGACCTCATTTGTCTTGCTACTACATCAGGTGGAAAAGTAATGGTAGGACCAGGAACTATTGTCTGTACGGGAACATCCTGTGTGTCAAGTACCACAGGCTGCACTACTCTAGCTTGCCAAGTAGTCGGGGGCTTGCAAGCTAATAGATGTAGTAGTTGTGGTCCTAGTCTGAGCTTTCGGCCTACCACGTGCCCTAGGCATAACCTGCATTATTGTGCCTCTTCTAGTCCTTCAGGGAACGATCTTGTTCTCACCATGTGTGATGAAATATTCAAGGACTAGATCTTAATTCAAACTCTTCTATCACATGAGATGGAAATGAATAAAAGAAACTTCCCTAAAATGCCCTTGTAGCTTCATATTTTTAAATATTGCGACAACATATCCATAAGCAAGATACTGCTTCTTAACTCACAGGACTCTGAAGCCTAAGCTTTGAGTCCAAGTTCTCAATTTCATATCCAATTTTATAAGTTCTATCACTTCTATCATTACATTAATCATTTATTTTGAAATCATTGCCAAGATATAGTGATAATTATATCATTTCAATGCAATTAAATGCACTATTGTTGGATTGAAAAATAGGTGCTATATATACTTGCATTTTCTCCACAATAGCTCCCTACACAAATTATAAGTTGACCAAATTAAAATAGTGGCAATTGTATTTCCGGTTACGGTGGGCCAGCCATTGGCTGCTTCGAAAGCCCTCCCTCTCTATGGATTAGCTAGTGAACCAAGTCGTCCGTATATGTAGTCAGTAAGGAAAGATGTGGACCTTAGCCGATTTTTCACTATTATTTTATCATCCAAATTACTTCATTACCCAACTAACCGATGTAATAGTAAATTAGGTCCACTGACCATTTAATCAATTCTCCACCTCATAAATTATATTTGAATAAATAATATTGGGTTATTACATTAAGTGAATGTGAAAGGAGATTAGTTACCAATAATAAGCGATATTTTTCAACGGGTAGTGGACTAGCATTTATTGATTTTGTGCTTGATGAGATCCTCATATATTAACTACTTTTGCAACTTTTGCATCCAATCCCTGCAAAAGTAGTGAAGCTACTAAGCAAATTGAGACAGATATTCTATGGAAAGGCACAAATTATACCTAGTAAAGTGGACCACAATAATGATGGTTAAAATATGGACGATTTGGGAGATAAAAGTTTTGAATTGTCTAGTGAAGAGCCATCTTCAAAACTGGCTATGTAGATTTAGCAATGAAATAAGTGTAATGGAGTAACCATAACAAGTTTGGAATAGCTAAACATTGTAATAACAACATACCTAGTATGTAACCCCATAAGTGGGGTCTGGGGAGGGTGGTGTATATGCAGGCTTACTCCCTACCTTGTAAAGGTAGAGAGGCTGTTTTCGATACTGGCTCAAGTAAAGCATATTGCAAATCAAGCAGTAGCGAAGAAAAAAAAACTTAAAACAATTAAGAAGATAACAAGTAGCAACAACAAATAATACAATAACTGAAGCAAAGGAAATAATAGATACTATTTAAATCAAAGAATAAGGTAGTGGGAGAGGGAACTAGGCAACACTTGAATATTTACCAACTTTCTACCCTAATCCTCGACCTCCGGATCTTCTTATCTAGGGTCTTGTCCTCGAATTAGTTGCATGTATGAAATGTTTTATTTAGTCACATGTCCCAGACTTCTTCAGCGTACCTCTACCTCTCCGTATATCCACTATAATCGACCTCTCACACCTACTCATTGGGACAGATGTGCAACTTCTTTTTACATGCCCGAACCATCTCAGAGTCACCTCCCTTATCGTCCATCATGGAGGTCATTTCCACCTTGTCTTGAATAGCTTATTTCCTGATCCTATCTATCATAGTATGCCCACACATCCATCTCAGCATTCTCACTACCACTACTTTCATTTTCTGGATGTGCGAGCTCTTAACCGGCCAACATTTCGCTCCATACAACATAGTTGGTCTGGCCACCACTTTATAAATCTTGCCTTTTAAGGCTTAGTGGTACATTCTTATCACGCAAAACACAAGATGTGAGCTTCCATTTTCTTAACCCATCTCCGATACAATGTTTAATATTATTGTCAATCTTCCTATTTCCTGGGATTATTGGCCCTAGATACTTGGAACTTTATTTCTTTGAGATGACCTATTTGTCAATTCATACTTCCACGTTTGCCGTGTAGGTTACGTCATTGAATTTGCACTTAAATATTCTATTTTAGTCCTGTTCAACCGGAACCCTTTAGGCTCCAACATGTCTCCAAATCTCCAGCCTATGGTTAGCTCAGCCACATGTCTCTTCAATAAAAAATATGTCATTTTCAAAACGAATAGCAAGATCCCATGGAATGTCTATTTGGAGATGGATAAGCAGTTATCAAGAATTCTTTAAATCCCCTCGGGTTTAGTGCAAGTGGTAAAGGTTGAGGGACTTGTGACCTAGGTCACTGTTCAAGCCATGCGTCTGTGATTTAAACCTGGTATTTAAGTGGAGAAAAGTAGAGGGGAAGGACGACCATTATCTCCAAATTTTGAAGGTTGTGTTAGGTTCTAAGGTTTGGGCCCAAATAAATTTCTTGGTCATTAAAAAAAAGAATTCATTAAAACAGTACAAACCTTTCCTGATTTGCACAATACTGTATTTAATCGGGAGACATTAACTGCTGAATTCACTGGGTATGTCGTTGCATTAATTGTTGAATGCAGATAAATGAATTAGCGGGAAAAAACTTTTGGGGAAATTCGTTGCATGTGAGATTGAAAGAAAAGCACAATTGCTTAGGAAAACTGAAGGAGCAAAGAACCCCAGTTAAACATGATATGTTTAATCTGGAATAGTGCTAAGATTGATGAATTCTCAATTAAACGCTACAATACTAATATTAAGCAGATCATTGAATGTAAAAGATAGCTGACCATGGAAGGTGAATAAATATTCATGGTGCACATCAAATCTTGCAATAGAGAGGTTTCAATATATGCTCAGTGGCTGCTTATGTTAAGCACATAACCACTGGGTACCTGTTTCTTTTCTGCAAATAAGCTTGGGACGTGTTGTTTATCTTCCTGAATGCATTTGGATGCACCATGTGACACAGAGTATAGTTAGCTGTCCTTTGTCTTTATGGAGGCATAAACACAACATTGTCTAGTGCTTATATAAATATAGGGGTCATTTGATTTGGAAGCGAGTTGTTTAAAGATTGTAATAGAGTGATTAATAAAGCTGGGATTCTGATGCAGGGACTGTAATGTAGGGATTATTTATTATTAGAATTTTGATTTGATGTATTGAAAACTATATATAGCATTACAATTTGAAATATATATTTTTTTAACAAAATAAAATATTGTTTGCTATATGAAGGTCATTTTTGTCATTTTTGTGATTTTAATCAACAGCAACAACAACAAACCCAGTGTATTCCCACATAGTGGGGTCTGGGGAGAGTAAGATGTACGCAGTCCATACCACTATCTCCGGAGAAGTAGAAAGGCTGTTCCGATAGACCCTCGGCTCAAGACAAGGAATAATAAACAAATCTGTAATAAAGCATGGAACAAGATGACATAACATAAATACAACACCCACAAAGAATAGTAAACAAATTCGTAATAAAGCATGGAACAAGATGGCATAACAAGAATAATACACCCACCAAGTAATACCCTCCACTAACGACCCAAACTGGCTCTATCCTTTTATCCTAATTTGCGTCCTCTAGATCTTCCTATTTAGGGTCATGTCCTCAGTAAGCTGTAACTGCTCCATGTCCCGCCTAATCACCTCTCTCCAGTATTTCTTCGGCCTACCCCTATCCCATCTGAAACCATCCAAAGCAAGCCTCTCACACCTATGAACCGAGGCATCCATGCCCCTCCTCATCACATGTTCGAACCATCTCAATCGGACTTCCCACATTTTGTCCTCCACCAAAGCCACTCCAACCTTCTCCTGGATAGTCTCATTCCGAACTCTATCACCCCTAGTAAGCCCACACATCCAACGCAACATCCGCATTTCCGCCACCTTCAATTTTTGAATGTGGGAGTTCTTGACTGGCCAACACTCCGCTCCATACAACATGGCCGGATGGACTACCACCCTGTAGAATTTACCTTTAAGCTTGGACGGCACTTTCTTATCACACAACACCCTGAGGCGAGCTTCCACTTCATCCATCCCGCCCCAATACGGTGGGAGACATCCTCTCCACCTTCAATTTTAGTGATTTTAATCGATGTATTATTAATACTTGCATTCTTATTCCGCATGCTATCTTGCATAAAACTATATGTCGATTCCCTCATAACTTAAATGTGAGTTAGTTATGCTGAAAAGAAAAACATGAACCAAACATTGTATTAACAATGCTAGATTCGTTATGGGGATTATTTCTTCCTATTTTGTAACCAAAGACACCTAATTTTACACATGTTGCAATGGGAATATGAATGTGATGTAAATATTTTTGTGCACTTCTTGAGTTCTTTCAAATCTAAGTGAATCAGAGTCTCTTTCCTATATATATTGGCACCTTTTTGATGCCTATCTATGAAAAATACTTATAACAAAAAAAGAAAAATAGAGGGATGGAACTATCTGCCGTTGGTTGGGATTTGCTCATTTATTTGAGTTGTGTTTATGTTGATCTGAATTATATAATATGCAATTGGATCTGGATGGTTATCATATTTATTTCTAGTTCATCCTTCTGGCCCCATTTTATTTATTCCTGTTGTAGAGGTTTCCCATGAATTCTATTGTTCAACTAATATTTCTCTTCTTCATCAGACTTTTGAAGAAGCTGATACTAAACATGACGGAAAGATTGACAAGGAGGAATGGAGAAGTTTGGTCTTGCAACATCCTTCACTTTTGAAGAACATGACCCTCCAGTATCTTAAGTGAGTGGCATTTTGAAACTTGGCATTACTCCATATATAATCATGTTTTCAAACTGTTATATTGTCCATACTATGTGGCAATGATTGACTCAAAAATATTCCTCATTTAAACAGGGATATTACTACTACATTCCCGAGTTTTGTCTTTCATTCCCGAGTTGAGGATACCTGACTTGGGATATACAGGCTGGAGTTTAGAGAACTACATTTACATTCTCTTTTTCCTGTTGTCAGGGCAATTAGCCAGTTTATCGATGTCTGGATACGGTTCTTTGCTCTTGTTTTTACTCTATTTCAAAATTCGAATATTTTCTTGATTTCTTGTTCATTTTGAGTGTGGTGGTTATGTATTATGTTGCCGTAGTAATAAATGTCTGGTTTCCAATTCAGTAATGTTGTCTATGCTTCTAATTGGTTCACAGTCTATGTTAGGTATTTTTTGATTTATCTTTTTAGGAAAAAGGAATCACCCAGTAGTATATAGTCAGGCTAAAATTAGGCTATAGTGGTAATTTAATTCCTTGCTATTACGTGTTCCTTTGCTGGTAAACTACGTAAATGATCTTATAATGGTGGGTGTTTTCTTTTTTTTTTTGTCTATCATAAGGATGATCTTATAAAATTAATCCTTTTTTTTAAAAAAAAATATAACACATTTACTTATTTGCCTCTCAATATCTCAAATATTTCTAAATAATTTTATATTTATTTATTTTTTAACTTTTTATTTTTCTCTTTTTTATTTTACTTTAATTTTTATCTTTTTTTTTCTCTTTTTTTTTTTTTTTAAAGTTTTTCTCATGCTTACCTTTTTTCCCTTTTTACTTCTCTCAACTTCTATTTTTTTTAAAAAAAAAATCTCTTTTTTTATTTTTCTTTTTAATTTTTTTTTCTCAATTCTTATTTTTTTTCTTTTCTCCTCTCAACTTCTATTTTTTTTCTCCTTTTTATTTTTCTTTATTTTTAATTTTAATTTTTCTCCATCTTTATTTTTATTGTCTTTTTTTTTTTTCAACCTTTATTTTTTTTCTTATCTCCCCCAGCTTCTATATTTTCTTAATTTTTTTTATTTTTATTTTTAATATTTTTCTTCATTTTTGCAATTTTTATTATTTTTTTCATTTCTTCGATTTCTTTTAATTAGTTACGTTCCATGAGCAAGAGTAAACACTACCACATTGTAGAGGCACTCCAAACTTTCAAACAAGAAGTTTACATTGTAGAGGCAAAACTTATGACTTTCGAATAAGAAGTTACGTTTTATGGGGCAAGAGTTGACACTATCACATTGTGTTTGATTTATGAGATGTTTTATTAACTCTTATCTTAGAGAAAAGACTTAATTCAAGGACTTTCAAACAAAAAATTATGTCTTACGGGCAAGAGTTGACTCTATTATGTTATGTTTTCATTTATGAGATGTTCTACAACTTTTACCTTACAGGCAAGATTTAGCTCAAGAACTTTCAAACAACAAATTATGCCCCACAGGCAAGAGTTGATTCTACCACATTATGTTTTCATTTATGAGATGTTTTACAAAACAAATTATGTCTCACAAGCAAGAGTTGACACTATCACGTTATGTCTTCATTTATGAGATGTTCTACGACTTTTGACTTAGAAGCAAGACTTAGCTCAAGGACTTTCAAACAACAAATTATGTCTCATGGGTAAGAATTGACACTACAACATTATATTTTTATTTATGAGATGTTTTACAATTCTTCACAACAAATTATGTTCTATGGGTAAGAATTGACACTACCACGTTATATCTTTATTTATGAGATGTTCTACAATTCTTGTCTTAGGGCATGACTTATCCCCCAAGTTATTTATATTGGACAAGAGTCAACACTATCACATGTATATATTACTTATTAAATGCTCTGTAACTTTTGTTTTAGAGGTACGACTCAGCCCAAGGACCATCAAACAATAAGTTATGCCCCATGAGCAATAATTAACACCACTACATTGTGTATTGATTTATGAGATGTTCTATAACTTTTTTCTTAGAGGCAAGACTTAAATTAAGGACTTTCAAGCAACAAGTTGTGCCCTACGGCAAGAGTTGACATTACCACATTATGTCACATTGTGTTTTCATTTATGAGATGTTCTATAACTTTTTTCTTAGAGGCAAGACTTAGACCAAGGACTTTCAAGCAACAAGTTGTGTCCTACGACAAGAGTTGACATTACCACATTATGTAACATTGAGTTTTCATTTATGAGATGTTCTATAACTTTTTTCTTAGAGACAAAACTTAACTCAAAGGACTTTCAAACAACAAGTTACGCCCCATGGGTAAGAGTTGACACTATCACATTATGTTTTGATTTATGAGATATTTTATAAATTCAAGACTTTCAAACAACAAGGTATGCTCTATGAGTAAGAATTGACACTACCACATTACCAAGGACTTCCAAACAGCAAGTTAAGCCTCATGAGCAAGAGTTGTACTACCATATCGTGTCTTCATATATGATATATTCTATAACTCTTGCCTTAGAGGCAAAACTTAACTGACAAGTTACGCCCCATGGACAAGAGTTGACACTATCATATTGTGTCTTGATTTATGTGATGCTCTATTAGTCTTATCTCTAAGACAAGACTATGGCCAAAGTTGCTACTGCACACTCTAATTTCACATAGATTCTATTACCCCCTAAACTCAATTTTAGCATACTTTTCACTCTTTTGAGCTGACATGATACTTTTATTACATAAAAATGAAAACCACGTCAAAGGTGTCATGTCAACTAAAAAGGTGTAAGGATAACAAAAATACAATAAAATTAAATTCAGGAGGATAATAGTACCCCTGTTAGGTTGGAGTGGGTCGTAGCAAATTTGATAATCATTCAAGGAGTACTAGATGTTTTACTAAAAAAAAAAATTAAAAAAAACAAACATGGGAAGAAAAAAATAAAAATAAAGTTTGACAAAAATGAAAAAGAAAAAATGAAAAATGATTAAAAAAACAAAAATAAAAAAATAAAAAAATTGAGATCAATAAATTACAAAAAGAGAGAAAAATAAAGAAATACATAATGTTTGAGAAAAAAAGAAGAGAAAATAAAAGTAAAAATAAAAATTAGGAAAATAAATTAAAATAAGAAAAAAATAAAAGTTAAGGTAAAAAAATTAAAATAGAAGTTGAGAGACAAATGAAAATAAAAAAATTTAAAAATATTTAAGGTGTAGACGAACAAAAATATACTTATATTATATATTAAAAAAAAAAAGTTAATCTCATTCCATGTAATTTCCTGAAAATAAACCCTATCGATTCTTCCCCCTTCAGAATCCAGCAATTGTACAAACTCACCTCAGCTATCCCCATCAGAAGACCTATCACATCGACGGCCAACTCCATTAGAGATCACTGGGAAGTTTCATTAGAATTACCTATTTTGAAACTAATCCGTCAAGTCAATTTAGATCACAAACTTCTGTGACAAGACCACTGTCAATTCACAAGCTGGAAGATATGGTGAGTTCGAGCAGCGTTGTGGTTATTATGCATCTTGAGTTCCTAAACTTGGAGGAGCACTTCATTAATATGATTCATGCGTTAATATCTCACTCTGACGATGGCATCGCACCACCTAAACAACAACAGCAAATTTGCCTCGCCCGCTGCCACTTGGTTTCCTAGGCTCACCCTCTACAAATAAGAAACATCCACGGTGTGCCCACCTAGAATTGAAGTGGGTATAAATTCCAATAGTTGGACGTCAAATACAATAATTGACAAAGAGAACAGGACGAAAACAATCTTCAGGAATATATTGACTTCACCGAGTCACGTCCAATCCTATAATGCATGGTGCAAAACAAAGGCAGTCAAACTCATCCATAGATTCAAACTGCAATTAGGCAAAGTAAAAAATCTATTCTCACGTAACCTACATTGCAGCGAAACAGAGCACATAAAACTTAATCATATCATGTCCTGCTGGTGGCGCTGAGGTAAAACCAATAAGTTACTGGTGTTAAAGAGCTGTGATTATCAAAACACTGGTCTTAGATTTAGTCAACTTCCTCCATCTTGCTGCCCTCAGCATCAGCTTCAGGATCCTCCAATGGTGGCATGTCAGCTTCAGCATCTCCGCCATCCTCATCGATACTCAGACCAAGTTTCAGCATCCTGTGAATTCTGTTGCCAAAGGTGTTGGGCTCGTCAAGGCTGAAACCTGAGGTGAGAAGAGCAGTCTCAAACAACAATAGAACCAAATCCTTGACAGACTTGTCATTCTTGTCAGCATCAGCTCTCCTCCTGAGCTCATCCATGATGGCATTCTCAGGATTGATCTCCATGGTCTTCTTGCTAGACATGTATCCAGCCATGCTGGAGTCTCTGAGAGCTTGTGCCTTCATAATTCTCTCCATGTTGGCAGTCCAACCATATTCTCCAGTAACCAAGCAGCAAGGAGAATCCACAACACGGTCAGAAACTACCACTTTCTCGACCTTATCACCTAGAACATCCTTGATAACCTTGCACAGGCCCTCAAACTTCGCCTTTAGTTCTTCATGCTTTTTCTTCTCATCTTCAGTCTCATCAAGCTTGAGACCTTCCTTGGTAGCAGACACAAGCTTCTTACCCTCAAATTCCTTCAATTGACCAACTGAATATTCATCAATCGCATCAACCATGTAAAGAACCTCATAACCCTTCTTCAACTTCTCAAGGAAGGGTGAGTTCTCAACAGCCTTCTTGCTCTCACCAGTAATGTAGTAAATATCATTCTGGCCTTCTTTCATCCTGGTTACATAGTCCTTCAAGCTGGTCATCTCATCAGCACTTTTTGTGGAGTGGTATCTCAGCAGTTCAGCAAACTTGGATCTGTTCTGTGAGTCCTCATGGATACCAAGCTTGAGGTTCTTTGAGAAGGCCTCATAGAACTTATCATAGTCTTCCTTATTTTCAGCAATTTCAAAGAAAAGCACAAATGCACTTCTTTACCAAGTTTTTTCGAATAATCTTCAGGATCTTATTCTGCTGCAACATCTCTCTGGAGATGTTGAGGGGAAGGTCCTCAGAATCCACAATACCCTTCACAAAGCTCAAATATTCAGGAATCAACTCTTCACAGTTATCCATGATGAATACACGACGAACATACAGCTTGATATTGTTGGGCTTCTTCTTGGTGTCAAAGAGGTCAAAAGGAGCCCTCTTTGGAACAAAGAGAACTGCCTTGAACTCCAGCTGACCCTCAACAGAGAAGTGCTTCACAGCCAAATGCTCTTCCCAATCATTTGTTAGGCTCTTATAGAATGCAGCATACTCCTCCTTTGTAATCTCCTCAGGTTTCCTCATCCTTATGGGCTTCTGCTTATTCACCAATGACCACTCATTAGAGACTTCCTTAATCTTCTTCTTTTTCTTCTCTTCCT
Source organism: Capsicum annuum (assembly GCF_002878395.1). NCBI lineage: Eukaryota > Viridiplantae > Streptophyta > Magnoliopsida > Solanales > Solanaceae > Capsicum > Capsicum annuum. The sequence goes on from NC_061113.1 coordinate 76,037,415, forward strand.
TCTCCCTTTCTTCATCAACCTCCTCGACCTTTCCTTCCTCTTCCTTCCCCTCTTCATCCTCATCATCAGAGATTTCCTTTTCTATGGTCTTCTCAACCCACAAAGAGATTGGATAGCTGATAAACTCAGAATGCTTCTTAATCAGATCTTTGAGCCTCCGCTCTTCAAGGTATTCAAGTTGGTCCTCCTTGAGGAAGAGGGTTATTTTTGTACCCCTCCCAAGGTTCTCACCAGATGTATCTCTTGTAACAGTGAATGAACCACCAGCTTGAGATTCCCAAACATATTGTTCATCATCATTGTGCTTTGTGGTGACAACCACCCTTTCAGCAACCAAGTAAGCAGAATAGAAACCAACACCAAATCGCCCAATCATGCTAACATCGGCACCAGCAGCAAGTGCTTCCATAAATTCCTTGGTTCCAGACCTAGCAATTGTAACAAGGTTGTTCACCAGATCTGTAAATGAAACAAAGAAGAGTAGCATTTAGCAGTCAAATTAGAGAAGATGAGTACACCATCAATTAGAAGTACCAAAGCTTCCATGAGGTACACTACATACCAGCCTTTGTCATACCAACACCACTGTCAATGATGGTGAGGGTACTGTTGGTCTTGTCGGGAACTATGTGATGAAAAGTTCAGGTTGAACATCTAAGCTTGCTCTTGTCAGTCAAACTCTCAAAACGGATCTTGTCCAGTGCCTGCAATTTATACGCAAATAATTAGATACTTCATTGCCCAAAATATTGATGATAATACACTGACATAGAGACAACCACAATTCGCTACAACTTTCAAAGAATCTCCAATACCACAAGCTTGACTGACTTAGGGTTCAAAACTGGATTTTACTAACTGATATCCTTTAGCAAATAACATAAACGTGCTAAACTCATTAGCAATTTTGGGATATTTTCATGACAAACCTCCAATACCACATGTGAGTCTAACCTAGGTAGTGGCTTGAAAAAAAAAAAACTCAGAATAGAAAACCAGGAACAACAAAATTGCTCCTTTAATGACGAAATTCTCTTTAATAGCCATAACTCATATTCTCAAAACAAACCAAAACTGCATCAAATTTTATCAGGTACATTTGTTTCTTCAGCTATTTCTTGCAGAACGTAAGTTCTACATGCCAATAAAATTTGTCACTGCCATGATATATAAATATATACACACACATATATACACAAGAGGCATAATCTTCCTAGTGTGTTATATTATAAAAAGGCATGCAATCAAATAACAAAAGGTCACGGCATTACCCAGAAAACATCTAGCATGTTAAAAGAAAAAAGATTGCACTCAGGCTACAACCACTATACTCATCAGGTCCTTAACTGTCACACCCCCTTTTTGTACTCTAAAAAATTCAATTTTAAGTTCGAAAGAATTTTATTATTAAAAGCGATAAAATGAAGATTTTTGTTTCAAAAAGGACTATTTACAATTTTTATTCAGAGTCGCCACTTGACATAAAATTGGTGTGCCAAGTCACCTTTGAAAATCCTGACCGAGGGGAAGGTGTTAGGCACCCCTCGATCCCGTGATTCGACCACGGTCGCTTGGTAGAGAGTATCAACTAATTTGACACCAACTATTGTATAAACCACACAAAAACACGTGAAACAATAAATCAAACATGTCAAACAAAATGAATCCCGAAAAATATAAAGTCCAGTCCAATTATACAGTCCCGAAATAAAAGAAAAATGCAGAAATATAAACCTACTCTATTCTACGCTAATCCTAAACTATGCTCCATTGCTTTCTCCACCTGCTGCCTCGGGCCTTCTCTCGAACGTCCTCCGAATACAAAATACTTCAGGGCATTTTTCGGACAAAATAATACAAGTACTTCGAGACATTCCCCGGCCAAATGATACAATTAAATCAAGTATGATAAACCAGAGAATTTTCAATCAACATTCCATATTCAAACCAACGACTAAAAAATTTAATCCTAAATTTTGCGTACCCAAATCTACGTTGGCCTACCCTGCTTGACCTATCGTGATACTATCGACGAATCAACAACATTCAGAATTAAATCAAAATAAATTAACACTTTCTTTTATTAATTTCAATTCCTACCACCCCTCCCCCTTAAAACTAGCTTCTTTTTCAATCGATCAATGATTAACAAATTTTTCAGTTCAGCACCTTTTCAAAATTGAGAACCAACATCCATACATCAACCATCGAAATTCAAACATATGAATCATTCATACTCACTACAACAGTTAATATCACCAAATCACGCTAAGACCATATTTGAAATAATAAAGAGATAAAGTTGAGAAAATAGACCTTTGAGTATTACGATGATATCAATATTTAAGAAAACCAAATCCAAGAGCCTGAATAGGATGCCTTAACGGCGATGTAATCTCAACTCAGTATAGGAAAACGACCTCCGAACAGATTTCAAGCCAGTAAGAAAAATAGCGATATGAAACTCAAACCAAATAATGACTCAGCTTAAGTATTGAAAACTCCCGACAATCATGATATCGATAACGAATCCCCGTAATATATGAACCCAAAAAGCTCGTTAAAATCCAACAGAAATTTGAACACCTGCACGGTTCGAACTCCGATGAGTCGACGGTGATGCAAACGACCAGAACAACCAGTCACAGGCCGAATTTCATCCGGAATTGAAGGAAAACAGAGGGAGTTTTGGCCGTTTTCAGACCTACTTTACCGAACTGACAGCTGGAGATCGATTCCGGCGTTAGGTTCACCAGAGAAAGCTAGGAAACTGGCCGAAAAACTAATAAACCGAGTAGAAACCCGCCGAAACTTTTCACCTTTTTCTACTTCCCCTTTGGATCTCCATAGTTTCGAGTTTCAGTGAGTGTTTTTTTTGTATTTTTGAGCTCTCTCTCTTTGTGGAGAAGATATGATGATGATGGTGAGAGTCAAAAAATGGAAAGAAAATGGAGGTGTGGCTATTGGTGTTTTCGTGCGTTCCTCTCCAGAAGAAAGAAAATTTGGTGTCTATCTCCTGTATATGTGCCTCTCCCCTCTCTTAATTGTACCTATGGATTGTATTCTTGTTGAAAGAATATCTTGTGGGGTTATTTCTTCTTGAGCGTGACAGTGAGTTTATCTTCAGGGAATATGCTTGTGGGTCCCCCTATTTACTTTGTGGGGAAAAAATAAAAAAAAGAGGGGGTCACGTGGAGAGGGAGTGGTGAGGGTGATGTGTCATTTTCTTATTGGAGAGGGTTGTTAATTGGTTATTCAAAAAGATTAAATTTGTTAAGGGTTGTTGGATTTGTTATTTTGTCATTTTGTGGAGGGATAATTACACGGGGTAGGGCACGTGGTAAGCTAAAGGTAAACGAACGGATTGATTGAGTCTTCGGGAGGGACAAAATTAGGTGTTTACATTATGCCCCCTTTGAATGTAAACACTAAGTGTTTTCATACAAAAAAGTAGACAACGAGATCAAATTTTGACCTGACCGTTATTCAAGAAGAGAAACAGAAAAAAGAAAGACAACCGAGTCTTGGCAGACATTCTACCTACCCAAGTTATGAGGGAATCAAGTGACAGGTATCTCAAAGGATTGGAGAGAGATGGACTATACCAAGTTGGAGAGTCGAGTGAGTTTTCTTTGAGGTTCTGGCCCGAGACTCTGTTATTACATTAAAATAAAAATTACAAGTTAAAACACAAATAAAATTACAAAATCCTATCTATGCAGCTTCTTTTTGACTTGAGTTGAGTTTTTATCACCCTATTCTTCAGGCGGGCTCCTGACTTATGATTTCTTTCAACTTGTTGCTTGGTTTTCAATTGCTTCACTTCGTTGCTCGACTTTCATTTATTCGCTTTACTCTTTAGGTGGGCTTCTAACTTGCCATTTTTGTCTTTGAATTTCATCACCCTGTTCTTCAGGCGGGTTCCTGACTTGCAATTTCTTCAACTTTTAATTTCATCACCCTGTTCTTCGGGCGGGCTCCTGACTTATAGTTTTCTCACCTTGTTCTTCAGGCGAGCTCCTGAAACTAAAATAAAAAATAGAGCAAGAATTATCCCAAACAAAGATTATAATAAAGAAAGATTTTATTTTTGAAAATAGTGTCCCATTTTTCAGGAGGGTCCTGAACAGAAAGTAAAATCCCATTTTTCAGGAGGGTCCTGAACAAAATAAAGTCCCATTTTTCAGGAGGGTCCTGAACAGAAAGTAAAGTCTCACTTTTCAAGAGGCTCCTGAACATAAAGTAAAATCTCATTTTTCAGGAGGGTCCGGAACAGAAAGTAAAGTCCCATTTTCTAGGAGGGTCCTGAACATAAAGTAAAATCCCATTTTTCAGGAGGGTCCTGAACATAAAGTAAAATCCCATTTTTCAGGAGGGTCCTAAACATAAAGTAAAATTCCATTTTTTAGGAGGGTCCTGAATACAAAGTAAAATCTCATTTTTCAGGAGGGTCCTGAAGATAAAGTAAAATCTCATTTTTCAGGAGGGTCCTGAACATAAAGTAAATTTTCATTTTTCAGGAGGGTCCTGAACATAAAGTAAAATTCTATTTTTCAGGAGGGTCCTGAATATAAAGTAAAATCCCATTTTTCAGGAGGGTCCTGAACAGGAAGTAAAATCCCATTTTTCAGGAGGGTCCTGAACATAAAGTAAATTTTCATTTTTAAGGAGGGTCCTGAACATAAAGCAAAATCCCATTTTTCAGGAGGGTCCTGAACAAAAAGAAAAATCTCATTTTTCAGGAGGGTCCTAAACAAAAAGTAAAATCCTATTTTTCAGGAGGGTCTTGAGAAGAAGGTAAAGTCCCATTTTTTAGGAGGGTCCTGAATAGAAAGTAAAGTCCCATTTTTCAGGAGGGTCCTGAACAGAAAGTAAAATTTCATTTTTTAGGAGGGTCCTGATCAGAAATTAAAATCCCATGGATATGCCTTCCAATGACAGCTGAATTCAATGAATAAAACTTTGCCCCTGTTTCATCAAAGAAAAATTTTTCAATTGAAAACTTAGTGGTGGTTTGTCGCACTTGGCTTTCCAGCATCTGCTCCAGCACTTATTCCTTTCATCTTTGTTCCGAATCGCTGACACTTGCCCCTGTTTTGCCGCATCATTGACCCGAATCCAGATTGAGGAAAATGAACTCTGACTCAAATAATGAATTTCAATTTTACCATGACTCTGAGATGCACCCTTTTCCAAATTCGAATGCTCCCACGAACCCAGTAGCCGGTCGGTTGATAGACTTCCTTTGCTTTATGTTGAATTACGATCATATTTATTTCATGTGCTGGTCCTTGGCTTTTACAATTGGCAAGACTGATAGGAAGTTTTGAAATCCTTCTCACTTGTTTTGACACCGACTTGACTTAAGATGTAAAGAAATAATGGTGACTTTTATTTTGATAAATGACATAAAAAGACAAAAGCATGAATATGTAAATGAAAGAAAAGGGCAATGTCCCTCTTTTTAACAAAGAAGAAAACTTATCTAAAGATGGCAACCAACTCTAATAACTATGACATGCATTTTGGATTAAGTATCTTCCTATCCAAACTTTCCATTTGTTGTTGAGTTCATGCCTTTGCCACTGCTGCTTATTCCAACCCATTGGACTCATATATCTCATTCAAATAACGATATCTTGAAAGATTTTTGCCAACAAACCTCTTTTCTTTTCACCTTTCTTTCAAACTCGCCATCTCCTTACAGTGCCCATGAGGGTTTTCACCAATAAGACCCTCTCATTTTATTTCTCTCAACTCCCCATCGCCTCATAGTGCCCGTAATGGTTTTCACCGGGTAAGACTCTCTCATTTTTTATTTCTCTCAAGTCACTATCGCCTTATGGTGCCCGCGAGGATTTTCACCAATAAGACTCTCTCATTTTTATTTCTTTCCTGATTTCTTATGCTGAGGAAGACAAGTAGTACCCCACGATGTATCATTATATCCATTGCATGCTTAGCCTTAACATTATCAAAGATTGATCTAAAGGTCTTTCTTTGGTTGTAACTTGACTTTCAGATAAGGTTAGAAAAGGATGGCAAGAGGCTCAAACGACACTTGAAGTGGGGGTGGGACTTATAACTTTTGGAATCAACTCAAACAACACATTAACTCATGCCCCAGTTTTTATTGACTGGGTGGCCCTAAAATCTTTATTTGATTAGACCAAGCCCTGAATAGGTCAGCCTACGTATCTCACTCCTAAGAGAGGAGAATTAGGTCGCACGTAGTTCCATCAGCTTGTTCTTTATTTTGATTTAATTTTTTTGATTTTTTTATTTTTGAACTCTTTCTTTTATTCTTATTTTGCTGCCATTTATCTTTGACTCTATTTTGATTCCAAAAGAGGGATATGAAGGAAAAATAAAACTAAGCTCAAACGGGTGAACAAAGGATGACACAATGTTTGGATAGAAGAATAAAATACCTTCATCATATTAATCTTAAAAAATGCAAGCACTAAACATGCAATGAAATCAACAAAGGATAAAATATCATACATAATATCTTTTGACTGCATCAGCATTGATGTCTATTTCTTCCATTTTGCCTTCAATATCTGTCAAATGTAAGGCTCCATTGGGCAGCACTTTCTTCACGATGAAAGGACCTTGCCATTTTGGGGAGAACTTGCCTTTTGCTTTAACCTGGTGAGGAAGGATACATTTCAATACCAACTGGCCAACTTCAAAGTGCATAGGTCGTACCTTTTTATTATACGCTTGAGCCATTCTCTTATGATACAATTGGCTATGACATACCGACGTTAGCCTCTTTTTCTCAATCAAACTTAATTGTTCAAGTCGGGTTTTGATCCACTCATCATCATCAATCTCTGCTTCTACAATAACTTGAAGAGAAGGAATTTCAACTTTTGCAGGGATGATTGCTTTTGTCCCATACACCAATAAATATGGAGTTGCCTCTGTTGAAGTGCGAACAGTAGTGCGATAACCTAACAGAGCAAATGACAACTTCTCATGCCATTGTCTAGATCCTTGTACCATTTTTCACAGTATCTTCTTGATATTTTTTATTCGTGGCTTCCACAGCACCATTGGCCTTTGGATGATATGGAGTGGAATTTTGATACGCGATCTTAAACTGTTGGCACACTTCTTGCATCAAATGACTATTGAGATTGGCAGCATTGTCTGTAATGATCATCTTTGGGATTCCGAACCTATAAATAATATTGGTATGAACAAAATCTACCACAACTTTCTTTGTTACTGAAAGTTACTGCTTCTACTCACTTTGTGAAGTAATCAATGGCCAACAAAATGAATCTATGCCCATTTGATGCTTTCGGTTCAATCGGTCCAATCACATTCATTCCCCAAGCTACAAACGGCTATAGAGCAGCCATTGCATGCAACTCAACAGGAGGGGAATGTATCAAATCACCATGTACCTGACATTGATGATATTTTCAAACAAAACGAATAGAATCCCGCTCCATAGTAAGCAAATAATAACCTGCTCGAAGTATCTTTTTTGACAAGACATAACCATTCATATGCGGCCCGCATACTCTAGAGTGTATTTCAACCATGATCGTCGAGGCTTCTCTTGCATCTACACATTTCAAAAGTCCCAGAACCGAAGTTCTCTTATATAAGATTTCCCTACTTAAGAAAAATCCATTAGCCAAACGCCTAATAGTCCACTTTTGATCACAGGTGGCTTGTGTTGGGTATTTTCCTGACTGAATGTATCGCTTGATATCAAAGAACCAAGGTTCTCTATCGATCTCTTCTTCAACCGCATTACAGTAAGCATGTTGATCACGACTCTGTATATGCATTGGATCGATGTAGGCTTTATTAGGATGTTGGAGCATTGAAGACAGAGTGACTAAAGCATCAGAAATCTCATTATGAATCCTTGGAATATGCCTAAATTTTACTGACACAAACCGTTGACATAGCTTCTGCAAGCATTGTCGATACGGTATGAGCTTCAAATCTCGCATCTCCCAATCGCCTTGATTTTGATGGATGAGAAAATCTAAATCCCCCAACACTAATAGTTCCTGGAGTCCCATATCAACAACTAGCCTCAAACCAAGAATGCACGCTTCGTATTTTACCATGTTATTGGTACAATAAAATCAAAGTTGCGCTGTTATTGGGAAATGTTTCCCCTAATTCAGAGATAAGAACCGCACCTATTCCAACTCCTTTCATGTTGAAAGCTCCATCAAAGAATAGCTTCCAACCTGGATCAGCATCTATAATGACTTTATCAACACACAACACCTCTTCATCAGGAAAATATGTCTTTAATGGTTCATACTCTTCATCAATGGGATTCTCAGCAAGATGGTCTGCTAATGCTTGAGATTTTATGGTGGTTCGAGTCACATATACAATGTCGAACTTTGTAAGCAATATTTGCCACTTTGTCAATCGACCTGTCGGCATTGGCTCCTGAAAGATATACTTCAAAAGATCCATACAGGAGATGAGATAAGTAGTGTAGGATGAGAGATAATGCTTCAACTTCTGCGCTACCCAAGTTAGGGCACAACACGTCCTTTCAAGAAGAGTATACTTGGCCTCATATGCGGTGAACTTCTTGCTAAGATAATAAATAACCTGCTCTTTTTTGCCCGTGACATCATGTTGACCTAGGACACAACCAAAAGAATTGTCCATGATTGATAAATATAAGATCAAAGGCCTACCGAGCTTCGGTGGTACCAGCATAGGCAGATTTGACAGATATCTTTTGATTTTGTTGAATGCTTCCTGATATTCTCCAGTCCACTCTACTGCAACACTCTTTTTCAGCAACTTGAAAATGGGCTCACACGTGGTTGTGAGTTGAGCAATAAACCTGCTAATGTAGTTCAATCTACCTAGAAAACTCATAACCTCTGTCCTATTCTTGGGCAGAGGCAAATCCTGGATGACTTTGATTTTCGAAGAATCCAATTCAATTCCCCGATTTCTGACTACAAACCCCAACAGCTTTCTAGACAGAACTCCAAATACACATTTTTCCGCGTTGAGTTTGAGATTATACCTGCGAAGCCTTTCAAAGAACTTTCTTAAATCTTTAACATGGTTAGCCTGACTCTTTGACTTAATAATCACATCATCTACATAAACTTCAATCTCCTTATGCATCATATCATAAAACATAGTGGTCATGACCCTCATGTATGTTACTCCAGCATTCTTCAAGACGAATGGCATTACTCGATAACAATAGGTCCCCTATGGTGTGATAAAAGACATCTTATCCACGTCTTCATTATCCATAATGATCTGGTGGTATCCGGCATAGCAATCCATAAAAGAGTCAACCTCATGTTTAGCGCAGTTGTCCAGAAAAATATGAATGTTGGGCATCTAAAAATCATCTTTCGAACTTGCTCTGTTCAAATCACGGTAATCAACACATGAATTTTGCCATCTTTCTTTGGGACAAAAATAAAATTGGATAACCACGTAGGATAATGAGCCACTCGAATGACTTTGGCTTCAAGTTGTTTCATGATTTCATCTTTGATTTTGATACTTACATCAGTTGTAAACTTCCTTAACTTCTGTTTTACAGGGGGGAATGCAGGATCAGTTGGCAATTTATGGGCCACTAAGTCGGTGCTTAGACCAGGCATATCATCATAAGACCATGCAAAAACATCCTTGTAATCAATTAATGCTTGAATTATTCCATCTTTTATCCGTGGAAAAACATGTACACTGATTTTAGTTTCCCTAACATCTTCTTGATTCCCTAGATTAATTGGTTCAGTTTCATTCAAATTGAGATTCGGTTTTCCTTCAAACTGTTCTAACTCTTTGCTTATTTCTTCTAGTGCCTCTTCTTCATCATATTCCCTCTCTTGATTAGTTTAGATTTTAAGATCAGGCTGAAAATTCCGTATGCATGTCATATCATTAGAATCAACATAAAGAGAACTGTATAAAGGACAAAAACAAAATATATTAGACACAAAATAAGGGGACACTGCATTTTATTAAAAAGGAAAAGATATGAGGGTTTAAATAAAAATAACAACAGAATGTAAATAAGCTAAATTCTGAATTACAACCCTGAAATAACTCGGATAAATAGAAAGAAAAACAAAATGAACTACCAAAACTTCCTCCTGATGGGGAGAGGAGTGACTTCCCAATTGTTGAGTTGGACCTCAATACCTATGAATAGCATGTCCGCCTTACTAGTACCCTCTTCTTCAACCATGTCAACATCAATCAGCAGGTTTTGGAAGTCATCAACCAATTGAGCTTCAAATTCTACTGGTTTCGTGACATCGCTCTTGACAAATGATTCACTGAGTAGCGGCACTGGGAGAGGGAGTGACCATGTTTTCTTTTTTCTTTCCTTGGCCTTCTTTAAATCTTCAGCCGTAGGTTCAAATCCCAGACCAAAAGTGCCCATGTTCTTATTTGGACATATGGGACGAACCATACTATGCAGAGACTAAACCCATTCCTGGCTCAAATCTATATTTTAACATTTCATTTATCATCATGACAGAAGCGGGAGACAATTGTGGCCCTGGAACAACCTGCCCTTCAACGATATGATTCACCGACACTGTATTAAAAGTTTGATAGACAAATATCTCTTCTACATTGTTTGCTTTAATAAGGGACAGGGCAGAATCTTCATAGGCGGACAAAATCCCCTTCACTATGAATAACCACTTCTTTCCTATCATGCTCAAACTTGATTATTTGGTGCAATGTAGATGCAACCGCCTTAGCCTTGTGGATCCACAGTCTTCCCAACAACAGATTGTAAGAGGAGTCTATATTCAATACTTAAAACTCTATGGTGAACTCAGCATGCCCTATAATCAACATTAGTTCTATTTCGCCAATGGAGTTTGATTTTGCACCATCGAAAGGCCTGACACATTTATTGTTGGGTCTGATCCTCTCAACATAAATATTTAACTTTTGCAAAGTAAAAATAGGGCAGATATTTGCACCTGAACCTCCATCAATCATGACATGAGTGACGTAAAAATCTTCGCATTTCACTGTAATGTAAGGACCCCGGTTATGCCTCGTACCTTCAATAGGCAATTCATCATCAGAGAAGCTGATCTGATTGACCTTAAAGATTTTTCCAACCATTTTCTCAAGCTGATTTACTGTAATCTCCCTAGGAACATATGCTTCATTAAATACCTTCAATATAATATCACGATGTTCCTTGGAATGCAACAACAAAGATAAGAGGGAAATTTGAGCAGGGGTTTTCTTCAACTGATCTATTATTGAATACTCTGGCAATTTCATCTTTTTCAAAAATTCCTCGCCTTCTTCTTCGGTGACAGGCTTTTTGATAGATGAAGGTCCACTCACAATTAGCTTGGACTTCCTTAAACTTTTAGGCACGAAGCATCTTTCTGACCAAGTCAAACCCCCTACCTCATCTACATTTTCCACTACTTCCTTCCCTTGATAGGTTATCACAGTCCGCTTATAGTTCTAAGAAACCCTTTTCGTATCAACTATCGAGGTTTGGGTCACTGGTTTGAGGATAATAGGCACTGCCAGTGCTCCTTTCACATTCAAGATAGGCTTACCCAGAGCTTCTACTAATGTCAACTTAGGTTTATCCTGACTTAAATCAACATATCTTTTGGCACCTTGCATTGTGATCACGGGTTTCCTTGTGCTTTCTTGGGATTTATCTTCTCCCATTTCTTCATGGCTTAATGACATTGCTTTCAATGAATCTGCCATATTCACTGATTTATCCTCATTGTCCTATATTCAGACAATAGGCTTATAATACTTTAATGACTCTTTCCCATCATATATCAATTCTAACATATTGGTTTCAGCATGGGTTGGCAGCGGATTCTGATTAATATTTGAAACCTTTGGGGCCTGGACCAATATCTGATTTGTGTCAATTAAATCTTGGACAGATCTTTTTAAATACCTGCATTTCTCGATATTGTGTCCTGGTATGTCAGAAAAATATGCACACCTTAAAGAATAATCGAGATTCCTCGGAGGTGGATTTGAAAGCCTTCCTTGAATTGGGCTTAAGACCTTCATCTTTCTCAACCTATCAAACAAGCTAGCATATGACCCCCCAAGAGGTATGAACTAATTTTTGACCATCAGGCCTGGGTTGGAAAACGGGTCTGGAGGGGTTTTGGTAATTTAGTGGAGCCGATGGATGATTTTGTGGAGCTTGTGCGTGCCATTATGGGTAAGAAGGGGTTTAGGCATATGGCTGCGTGCTATATACTGGGTACGGGGGGTGGTAGAGTGGAGTATAATGGGTTTTGTAGAGGGTAGTAATTGTGGGGAAGAATATATAGAGCTTGGGCGTAGACTTGGGATTGGGATTGGGGATAGGGGTGAGGCAGTCTTTTGGGATAAGAATGGGTTCCATCTACAATGGTCGCCATATCCTCTTTCTTTTTTTTTACCTCCAAATGCTCCAGATCTACCTTGAATCGCTTGTGTGGTGGCTTTCATCGCGGCAAAACTCACTATTCGACCGGTCTTGATTCTGTCCTCTATCATCTTTCCCATTTTGATGAATTTAATAAAAGACTTTCCCATTGTCGGAAGTAAATATTGAAAATAGGTCTTATCCTGTGCCTGAATGAAGACCTCTACCAGCTTAATCTCCTTTATTGGAGGCTTTACCTTGGCGGCCTGTTCACGCCACCTTATCGTGTATTCCCTAATGCCTTCAGTACTTTTCTTCTTCATATTGACCAAGGATTTTTCGTCCGGAGTCAGGTCGACATTATACTAAAAATATTGCACAAACTCAGAAGCTAAGTCATCCCAGCTATTCCACTTGTCGATATCTTGATCGACAAACCATTTTGAAGCCAGATCGGAAAGACTCTCGCCAAAGAAAGCCATAGGCAACTCTTTCATTCCCTCTGCAGCCCTCAATTGGTTGCAATAATGTCTCAAGTGTGCCACGGGATCACCGTGCCCAGCATACTTCTCGAACTTGGGCATTTTAAAACCGAGGGGAAGGTTGACGTCTGGGAACATGCAAAGATCTTTATAGGAAACACTCTTATAAACCCCGGTTCCCTGTAAATTCCTCATGGCCTGTTCTAAACTTTTCAATTTCCACGCTATGACCTCCTGTTACTCTATTGCGACAGGTTTCTCCATATCAAATGGAAATACAGGTGGCTGAGTGTACCCGTACGGTTCATTCATTCTTAAAGTAGGCTTCGGGGCATAATACTGACTATCTGATACTTTTAATACTGGCTCACTCGCAGATCGATGAAGTACTATTGTTAGACGCACAACATATATGGGAGCTTCAGGTGGTGGTAGAGCCATGAACACAGGTGTTGCCGGTGGCGCTGGCTGTGTTACGGGACTTGGTTGAGGAACTGCCAGGGGAACACTTGAAGTTCCAGGGTAATATTGTCGTGGAGTGAATCCTGGTGCGTGCTCCGGTGACTCAATGGGAATAGAGAATTGTGCCTGAGAGAGCGGTAGGCAATTGGGGATATTCCTAAGATCTTCGGGGAGTGGAGAAGGAGGCATGCCACTAGCCCATGCTCGATGCAGATCTATTAATTGTTGCCTGAGTCTTAGAACCTCATCATTGCATTCTGAACATTCCTCCCTGGGATCCTGATCTGGGTCAATGAGAGAATTTTCAATCTCCCTACTAGCCATGGCAAGCTTTGCTTTTGATCTAGTGAAGTACGGGTGACTAGCTAGAGTGTTGCAAACCAGCCACTGTTATCTTAAAGAACATGCTCATCAAAGACAACACCCGTTAGGATTAGGCCACACAACAAGCATGAGAATTACATTGGTAAAATTGTCCTAGATTCATGTTCATTTCTAACAGCCTTTGAGGGTAGCAAGATCATTTTAACATCATCCCAATCTTTCTCCTACACTCGATTGCTTCTTTCCTCCAACCATGCCTCTGTTCTTTCCCTTTCTTGTCTCATCATCTTTTTTTTCTTCTCTCGCTATCTACCTTTATTTTATCATTCTTTATGACTTTTGTTTTTCTTTAAAAGAGGAATAATAATGAAAAACAATTAAAAAAAATGATTAGATCGAACCCAAAAGTAGGTTGCCTACTTATCATGTTGTACATGAATCAGATCTTACATAGTTCGGGCTGCATATGCACAAACATCACATCATTGAAGGTTTTTTTTTCACGAAAAACGAAAACAACCAAACAAAAGAAAGATGTAACATCATAACATTTTGATGAAACAAACAACAAAAACATACAACGAAATTAAGACAACCTCGATACTAATCAACAAAGACTGAATGACATTCAAGACTAGCATGAAAATATACATAATACTCCTAATAAAGACTCCAAAGTTAATGCAAACTTGACACCAAATTAACAAAGACACAATACTACAAATGGCAGAAAAGTAAAGGACTCAAACTAAACAAAAGATAGGAAATTCTCCATTAAACTGGTGCTCTGTGTGATGACCCTGGCTGAGATGGACCTGCCTGTGAAGTTATTTTTATCCCATTCAAACTATGTAGCATATCTTCTAAGGACCCTTTGATATTTGGGAAGATGCCTTTGGCACGTATTCCTGCCTCATAAGGAGTACACTTGAAAAGACTGTTCTGACACCCCTCCATAGTTTTGAGCAAACCTAGTATCTCCAATTTGGCACCCGCCCCTTCATCCTGACGGTCACTAACTATGCATTTATCTTGTATCCTCCCTCTAAACTGGAAAATGGTATACTGACACCTCAAGGAATAGATTGTAACCAGATTTCATATCCTTGAGTATATCCGGGATTATCTAAACCTGTCCTGAGAGTATCCATGCCCTGCCATGTTGCATTACTCCAGAATTACTCATACTTGATCTCACCCTTGGCTTGGTCCCTAAAGTGCTCCACACCTTGTTGAAAGTCCACTATTGGCAGAACAACTTGTACTCTATCCAATTGATGCATTACCCTAAGAGGAGTGTATGGTCGGGTACAATTAAGCCCTAACAAAATGAGAACGGGGTGTATGCTAGATCCAACCAAGATTACTTTCGGCCGGAGCCATAGATAGGTTCATAGGATATTGTCATCTATTCTTGATTCAAGAAACTCAATCCAAGCATCGACTCCTACAGGCAATGAAAATTTAGCAAAGCGCATTCTGTTCTCTATAGTTTCCACTCGACTGGGCATACAACGGTCGATTACATCTAATTTAAGCAAAGAAGGGGCGTGCAAATGCTCCATCATCCATAGTTTGTAATACTAGGTTGCTCCCCTAAATAAATCGCATACCCCCTTTTACCTCGGTCAAAGCTTTATATATCTCCACTAAGATCATGGGTACGATAGTGACCTTGTCTCCCTTATCCTTGTTAAATCAGGCCATTGCTACAGTTTGCAACTGAGTATTAAGACTCCTATCTTCCAAAGGGAATACCAAAGTGCCTAACAAAACAAAGGTGAAGACCTCAAGGCAACGTTTTTCCCAATTCTTCTTAGTTGTATAAAATTCATCCCAAAAACAATCAAAATTGTTTGGGAGGCCAAAACCGAGCATACAAGTAATCGAAAGAGATCCAAGATTAGTAAATGCACCCTAGTTGGTTATTAACTTTCAATCCATAATAGTGGAGAAACCTATTGGGAGAATGACATCGAGCCCGAATCATCGTCTTTTTAATGTAGGGCAATCTAAATAAATCGGATATTCCCGCCAGGGTAGGCGTCATTTCACAACTTCCAAACCTAAAAACCAGACAAGTCGGATCCCAAAAGGTCAATGCAGCCTTGATTAGGTTTGGGCAGGGTGTGATAGATAAAAGAGAAATGAGAGTGCCGAGCTTCTTTTCTAACTCCCGTTGTTCGACATAGATAAATATGCCCCACCATTTGATTAACTCTTTAGGCACCTTGGCCACTATTTGGACTTTAGATTTCGTGGCCAAACCCATCTTGTGATAGTACATAGGACATTAATTTAGACATTCGATAAGACAGGAAAAGATTCCCAACCCTTGGGATTTTTGACGCGGACATACGTCGAAGAGACAACCCACTTTACAACTTAAATTCATCGACTAGTACCGCTAAGAGACTTCAGCCTACTTGGCTAGAATCAGCTAGCGATACTGGACTAAAAGGAGACAGACCTTAGACTAAGACCAAAACAAGGATCAAAACGAAGGGTTACCGAACCCACCGAGGGTTGCCTACGTATCTCGACCCTGAGGAAAGGGAATCAGGTATGCGTAGTTCATCCAGATTAGACAATTAAGGATTAAGATGAACTAAGACTTTGACTTGAGAGACGCGATTACAGACGGATAATGAAGAAAAAATAAAAATCTTTTTGAGGTTTCAATTAGACAATTTGCATAAATAAGAAACCAATAACAATTGAAAGGAAAATATTTTTGATGTTTTTATGAAATGAACACGACTACTATTTTTTTTTTAAAAACTCCCGAATAAAATCTTTTTGAAAATTTTGAATTATGAATGCATGCTAAATGAGATAAAAAGGAAAATTTTTTGATTCTTTGTTTTTGACAAATGAGTGCAAAGGTAATTTTTTTTTTAAATTTTGGACTGTGAAAAACAAAAACCATAAAGAACTATAAAGTTATGAAAAACTTTTTTTTTTCGACTCACTTTTTTCTTTGCTTACGTACTTTATTTCTAACACATGTTTTCCCCAAATCGGTCCGTCAAATGACCCCCTACCCTCGAAGATGCAACATTTAGCACGTAGGGATGCATCAGGGGTGAGTCTCCTACAAAGGACCAAACGAGCCCCACTAGGTCTCAATATAATGTACATAAGTATGACCTAAAGGCTGACCTAAGCTGGAGTTTACTAACAAGGCCGTTCGAGGGAGCGTATGGTCGATAGTGGATGCTTTAGCTTTCTACCCACTCCATACCAGCCAATGGATCTATGTCCTAAGATAAGGGTGACTCAACAAGAGGTCGTGTACATAGCGTGCACTACGGACTTATTACAGAAAAAAATGAATCGGGTTATGCACATGATGATAGATATAAAAGCGGTAACACATAGGATAAATACTATAAACAAAGAGCACGAAAACGCACAAAAGTGATAACATTAAACAAAAAAAATCACAAACAATGCTTATACATTCGTAATGCCAAACAAAGCCGATACGACTCCAAAAATAGCTCAAATTCTGAAAAGTGTCTCCCCAGCAGAGTCACCAGAGCTGTCACACCCCCTTTTTGTTCTCCAAAAAAATTCAATTTTAAGTTCGAAAGGGTTTTATTATTAAAAGCGACAAAATAAAGATTTTTGTTTCAAAAAAGACTATTTACAATTTTTATTCAGAGTCACCACTTGACATAAAATTGGTGTGCCAAGTCACCTTTGAAAATTCTTTTCAAAATTGTTTTGACTCTAAAAGACTAATCCACGAACAGAGATTTCGGCTAAGGAATTCTATTGACCGAGGGGAAGGTGTTAGGCACCCCTCGGTCGCGTGGTTCGACCACGGTCGCTTAGTAGAGAGTGTCGGCTAATTTGACACCAACTATTGTATAAACCACACAAAAACATGTGAAACAATAAATCAAACATGTCAAATAGAATGAATCCTGAAAAATATAAAGTCCTGTCCAATTATATAGTCCCAAAATAAAAGAAAAATGCAAAAATATAAACCTACTCTATTCTACGCTAATCCTAAACTATGCTCCATTGTTTCTCCACCTGTCGCCTCGGGCCTTCTCTCGAACGTCCTCTGAATAAAAATACTTTGGGGCATTTTCCAGACAAAATAATACAAGTACTTCGAGGCATTCCCCGGCCAAATGATATAATTAAATCAAGTTTGATAAACCAAAAAATTTTCAATCAACATTTCATATTCAAACCAACGACCAAAAAATTTAGTCCTAAATTTTGCGTACCCAAATCTACGTTGGCCTACTCCACTTGACCTATCATGATACAATCGACGAATCAACAACATTCAGAATTAAATCAAAATAAATTAACACTTTCTTTTATTAATTTCAATTTCTACCACCCCCTTAAAACTAGCTTTCTTTTCAATCGATCAATGATTAACAGATTTTTCAGTTTAGCACCTTTTCAAAATTAAGAACCAACATCCATACATCAACCAACGAAATTCAAACATATGAATCATTCATATTCACCACAATAGTTAATATCACCAAATCACGCCAAGACCGTATTTGAAATAATAAACAGATAAAGTTGAGAAAATGGACCTTCGAGTATTACGATGATATCAATATTTAAGAAAACCAAATCCAAGAGCCTGAATAGGATGCCTTAACGGCGATGTAATCTCAACTCAGTATAGGAAAATGACCTCCGAACAGATTTCAAGCCAGTAAGAAAAATAGCGATATGAAACTCAAACCAAATAATGACTCAGCTTAAGTATTGAAAACTCCCGACAATCATGATATCGATCACGAATCCCCGTAATATATGAACCCAAAAAGCTCATTAAAATCCAACAGAAATTTGAACACCTGCACGGTTCGAACTCCGGTGAGTTGACGGTGATGCAGACGACCAGAACAACCAGTCACAGGCCGGATTTCATCCAGAATTAAAGGAAAATAGGGAGATTTTTGGCCGTTTTTAGACCCACTTTACCGAACTGATAGCTGGAGATTGATTTTGATGTTAGGTTCATCGAAGGAAGCTAGGAAATTGGCTGGAAAACTCTTAAACCGAGTAGAAACTCACCAAATCTTTTCACCTTTTTGTAATTTCCCTTCCAGATCTCCATAGTTTTGAGTTTCAGTGAGTGTTTTTTTTTGTATTTTTGAGCTCTCTCTCTTTGTGGAGAAGATAATATGATGATGATAGTGAGAGTCAGAAAATGGAAAGAAAATGGAGGTGTGGCTATTGGTGTTTTCGTGCGGTCCTCTCTAGAAGAAAGAAAATTTTGTTATTTATCTCCTGTATATGTGCCTCCCCCCTCTCTCAATTGTACCTATGGATTGTATTCTTGTTGAAAGAATATCTTGTGGGGTTCTTTTCTTCTTGAGCATGACAGTGAGTTTATCTTTAGGGAATATGCTTGTGGTTCCCCCATTTGCTTTATGGGCAAGAAATAAAAAAGGAGGGGGTCACGTGGAGGGGGAGTGGAGAGGGTGATGTGTTATTTTCTTATTAGAGAGGGTTGTTAGTTAGTTATTAAAGAAGATGAAATTTATAAAGTGTTGTTGGATTTGTTATTTTGTGATTTTGTGGAGGGATAATTACACGGGGTAGGGCACGTGGTAAGCTGAAGGTAAACGAACGGATAGATTGAGTCTTCGGGAGGGACAAAATTAGGTGTCTACATTAGTTTTACAACAAAGTGGGTCTAGGGAGGGGCTGTTTCCAAAGAGCCTCGGCCCGAGTGAACAAAATAACAATTATAATGATTCATTTATCGCTTTACAATAATATATTGAACCAAATCATATATCATACATCCGATACAAAAATAGAACCACCTAGACTCAACATTGAGGGAAATATTTGAAGTATGCACATTTTGAAGTACAAAAATCCTAAATCAAAACCACATACAGGAGAAAAATGAGTCCATAGACCCCCTCCCAAGTCTTTAATTAAAAAAAACCCACAATGTCCCCATGTTAAAAAATAAAGTCGGTTGTCGAACAACTTCGCACGGTTGTCGAACTACTTCGCTCGGTTGTCAAACAACTTCGCACGATTGTCGAACAACTTTGTACGATTGTTAGAACAACTTCACAAAGTTATCGAACAATTATTAAAATTGTTCTACAACTTTGCAAAGTTGTTGGAACGAAAATATTTAAACAAAAAACTGAATAAAAATTGTATTAATTAAAAAACTTGTTTATCCCTTTTAATTCAAAGTCCCTACATACAGTCTCTAAGGAAAAAATAAATAGGCCAATAATACCCGTGTGTTCGACAAATGAGAGAAAGATACTTACATCAGAAGAATTACTAATGAGTTCACGAAGAAAGATCTCCTTGTTGCTGTAGAAAGTGCTGATGATAAGACTCAAAAGCTGGTTGATCTCTGCTTGGAAAGAAAACATCTCTGCTTCAGCCATTGTTTTTATGATCTACATAAACACTGCTTTCTCTATTACTATTACAGGCGACAGTAAACAGAAGAGGAGAATCGTAGGTTTAGATGCGTAAAAGAGAACTGTCAGAAGTTGAAAGGGTGTAAGCGACTATATACTAGTGTTTGTTAGGGTTTCTAGATCCTTCTATTGGCTTTATTATACTCCCTCAATTTTATTTTATGTATCGTCTTTTGATCGAATATAGAATTTAACAAATAAGTGATAATTTTATAAAGTTTATAAAATTATTCAACTTAAAATTTACTTTTTAATTGTTTTTTCTTATTAAGTTAGAATGCAGTAAAAATAAAATGAAATATCATCATTAAATAGTTATAAATTAAAAAGAAAAATATTTCTTTTTAGACGGACTAAAAAAATAACAATACATAAAATAAAACTGACACATGATTGCCTCCCCCCTTCACTTTTTCTTAATAGGGAGGGGCCGCTATTTTATGTCTACAGCTATTGTGGACCACTCGTTTTAAACCTCTTCTATTTCTTTATAGGGAAAAAGTCAAAATTACCCTTTTTACTATTCAACAAGGCGGAACACTTTTGTCCCTGTCAAAGATTTGGGAAATTGCGCCCTTACGAGTTTGGTAACTAATTTGGAGATGAATTATCTAGGTATT
Source organism: Capsicum annuum (assembly GCF_002878395.1). Lineage (NCBI taxonomy): Eukaryota > Viridiplantae > Streptophyta > Magnoliopsida > Solanales > Solanaceae > Capsicum > Capsicum annuum. Next base: position 76,058,161 of record NC_061113.1, read on the forward strand.
GAATTTTGTATAAGTAATATTAAGTTTGGAAGTTAATTTGAAATCAAGTTATATATGTATAAAATTAATATGATGTTTGATTTTTAATTTAGAAATTTGCAAAATTATTATTGTATAAGTTATGAGGAAATTCATGTATTATTTTAGATAGGATAGAAGGTGCAATTAGTAATGCATGAATAACTAAAACTTGCCTAACTAATTCCTGCATAAAATAATACCTACATTTTCTCATAATCAATCTAATGTGTTATTAATATTTGCATAACTCCATCCATGAACTAAATGAGTCTTAATGAATTAACTCACTATTAGTTCCTATTAAATCCAGTCTTATTTTATCACGACCTAAATCAGGGTTTGATTATGATAAATATCTCAAGTCTATCATGGATCGGAGACCACCCACCGAAGACCACCCTCTTAACCTAACCTCAAGAGCACAATAATAATAACAACAACAACAATAATAACAACAACAACAAAAACAACAACAACAACAGTGCAAAGTCAATTAAACAGTAATGAAAGATGAATGGATAATTCTATGGAAACTAAGAGTCAATTATTAACCAACCAACCCATATCTATCAACGTTAGCCTCTAAAATCAAAAATACCAAATAAGTTGGGACATGCCCCCTGACTATGACCAAAGAATTCAAAGTACTATGAAACTAAAGAGAAAATGATGAAATGACAAAGTCTTCCGAAGGATGGAGACTCCCACTTCACGACAACTTTGTACTAATCCACCTAACGTTGCATAGGAGCAATAAAAATATGTTTGGACCCTACATCATGAAATGATGTAGCATCCTAGGATGGTCAGTAGGATAAGCACAGAAGTGATAAAATAATGTCATGTCCAAAATCAGTCAAAACTGCATGCACACATTCATATATACATAAATAAGATGTCGGGACAGGGTAAGGGTAATGGACATGGGAGTTTTAAAATCATTTACCTGGACTGTGTAGCTCAGTCTGTCCTAAAAGCACTCTTGGTCTATATGGGTTCAACTCCCCGTGTTGAAAGGGCCTTAGTGCATGTTAGCCGCATGAACCGAAGAAAATCTGAGGGAAAACTAAAGCCACCATGGGCAATAGTCGTTAAATATGTATATCAAGTGTGTGTCCTTCACATGGTCATATAGACCCCCAACGCTGGAAAACATGGTTTCTAGTGTTTGTCCTCGTAGGACTTACACCTTCATGGTGAGATACACAACCCTTTTTAAGCCTAATTAAAACAATTTACATACAATTCCAATCATTAACTCGGGAGTCATTCATTAAGGCATTAACCACTTGGCATCGTCATACCAATACGCTTGCAAGCTACATTAAACATGCCAAACCAATCCACCCAATCCACATTGAAGACACGACCCGAACAAGGGCTTAGTCGTGTCGGGCATCTCAAGTCCAACCAGGACCAAAGACCACCCTCAATACCCAATCATAACCATTTTGCACCCTATGTCAGATAAATTCTGAACATATAACAAGATAAAATAATAATAGCTTAAGGACATTAAATAAAGTCCATATTCAAAATCCAACAACCTCAACCATTTATCCAATTAGTGTCAACCCCAATGCCAATATCAATACCAAGGCCAAAACCAACATTGACACCGCCTATACCCATAGTAGTCTGACAAAGACTCTAACTAGAATCAATAACATCCGGTCGGGACATGCCCTCGACCATAGCTAAAATCAAACCAAATAAATAACAAAGATAAAAGAAGTCCGTAGCATAAAATGGAGCCTTCCAGAGTATAGAAGATCACCACTTCAGTCTAACTCAAAGCTATCCTCGAATCCAAGTCACTGAGTAGGAGGAATGGTAGTATGGACCGTTCCTACATTGCGTGGGGATACAACGCCCGAAGACGGTTAGCAAAGTGAATGCTATCATGTACTCAGGGATAAGATTAAATAATGCCAGTAATTCAAAATCAAAGTAAGTAACCATATGCAATCACATAATATACATATATATTATGCCGGGATAGGGAATCGAGTTTATTATGCATTTAAAATCTTTACCTGAGTTGTGTATCTTTGTCATCCTAAAACTACCCATGGGCTATATGAGTTCAGCTCCCTCTGCTAAAAGGGCCCCAGTGCGTGTTAGGCGCTCGACCAGAGAAAAGAACCTAATATGACTAGTACATCTCCCAAAATATAAAGTGCGACATCATGCACATGGTCACCATGACCAAATCTCACATCCGCAGACATGAGTTTCTAGAATTGGTCCCCCTTGGACCTTCACCTTCCATGACTTTGATACACAACCCCTTTTAAACCCATATAAAAATCATTTACACATTCCAACCATTTATCAAAGAGTCTTTCAATTAGGCATTAACCATTGGTATGGTCATACCAAAATTAGAGCTTGCAAGTCTGTCCTTTTATGCCATACCAAATCCACTAAACCAAGATGACTCTAATGGTTCTAATTTAACCAAGACCATGGCCACCAAGGCCTTTCCAAACCATTTAAAACTAATCAAACCAATTTAAGTTTCATTACTTTTTATGCAATATAAAGATTTCAAGAATAGTCAAACTATGTGACAAAATCATTCTCATTGGTATTTTAACAAACAGGTTGAGGGCACATAAGTTTCAAAACCATAACCAAGTAATTTGGGAAATCCATAACACCCCAAAATCCATTTACCATTAACATGCATCCCACAATGTCAAAATCATACGAAAAGCATGAAAGAAAACATAATTAAACCATGAGAAGTATTATTCAACCATGAATATCCAAAATCCCCAACCATCATTCAAACCATAACAATATCATGAAAATCATACATTAAAACACATGCTCTTTGTAAAATAACAATGATGGAGGAGTAACATGCCTTAGAAACTAAGACAGACAAAGAGAATCACTCTTGAGAGCCTCTAATTGATTGTCTTGAAAAAACCTTAACCTCTTGCTTGAATGAATAGTTTGAGAGAGATTTTAAGAGTGTTTGATTGAGAATACTAGGTTAATAAAGTCCCAAATGTGTTTTTTGTCATGGTATCAAAAAGGAATTACAAGGGGGAAATGTCTAGAATACCCCTGACTCAAAACTATAAAAATACCGCAGGTGGTTATGAGTCGACCCCTACCATTGATTCATTACCAAGATAATGAGTTGGTCACCCACACATTTTTCACCATAAAACTCTATTTTCCCTACTCGTGCCCAGACCATACGACTCGTATAGTCAAGTTTTACCCAAGACAGAATCCAATGGGATTGACACTGGACAACATATGACTTCCCACAATGACTCGTGACCTATCCTCACGGCTCTTAGTGAGACACTAGTGCTCAGAGCCAAGTCAGGTTACTAAATGTTTGATTAAGTGAAGGATCACTCTATGACTCGTCACCACACCTAACGACCTTTACTACTAAATCGTAACCATAATAGAAACCCAACAACCATCACTGGACACCTTATGAGTTGGGTCACCTGACCCGTACTAATATCATATGGCTTATATGATGAGTCGTAACAAGAACAGTGGGCTCAAAGCTTAGGAAATTTCTAAGGGCAAAAACCTAGGGTGTTTCAATTGACTCCCAAGTTCCATCAAAATTCAATCAATGGCCACAAAGGTCATCGAAATCCATTTTTACATCCATTTATCCATTAGTGCAATGTATTGAGTTCAAAAATAAGTTAAACCATGTAATTCTATAATTTAAATCAAATTCATAAAGTGGGTCGAAGTCCATGCAATTCCAAGTCAAAATTCATCCAATTTGGGGAAACCCTTATCTCCCATTCCAACTATTTAAATAATTTACCAATTCAATTCCCAAAAATATTAATTTAAAGTATGAATAATCAATTGAAAATATGAGACAAGTAATTTAATCAGTAACAACCAAAATCCCTCAACCCAATTTCAAAACCCATAACTTAAATCATATGGAAAACTATTCAATTTATGCCACAATATAAAATTAAGGTTTAAGCAAGAGAAACATGCCCAAAAAACATAAGAATTTGAAGTCAATTTGAAGTTTGGAGCCCGAATGATGAATTCTCTATAAAACCCTTAAAATTTCTTGGTTGGAGAGTTAAAGATGAATAAGTAGAGTTTAATATTTGAAAACTAAAGGAAAAGGGTCCCTTTTATATTTATAAGTCATGGAAAGGGTGAAAAGACCAAAAACTCCTCACCTCTAAGTGAAAAAATAAAGCTGAATGAATTTTACGCCTTAGTGTGACACGCCGTTATCACAGAGGTTATCGTCCATGCCATGTGGTTATCGCGGAGGGTAACCTCCGTGACATGGTGATATCATGTACCCTCACTATCTCGGAGTCGTAAAATGACTCCGAACCTCTTCTAAAATTTTTGAAACTCTCCCCAAACACCCTTTAACATTTTTAAATACAATTCAAGTCAAAAATCGATATTACGTATGTGAGAGGGTCAAAAATAAAATGATAAAATTTTGTAAGGGACTTACATTATCCTCTTTTATGATCATTCATCCCTGAATGATGAGTTAGGACACTTTTAGTACGAGAATAACAAGAATATACCAAAATCAATTAACAAACTCATAAAGTAACTAGAAGAAAATAAAACTCATACCTTAAGCACTTTCATCCAACTTAGGTAACAAGAATGGGTACTTGGTCTTCATATCTTCCGCAACTTCACATGTAGCCTCTTCTACCTTTTGGTTTCTCTAAAGGACCTTCACTAAAACTACGTCATTAATCCTCGATCTATGAACCTGCCTATTCAATATCTCAATCAGGACATCCTAATAAGACAAGGAATCCGTAACACCAATAGCCTCAATATGAACTATCAAGTAAGAATTATCCTCAAACCTTATCAGCATGGACAAATGAAAGACGGGATGAATGAAACCCAAACGTGCAAGAAAATCCAACTCATAAGAAATATTCTCAATTCTCCTTAAAATCTAATATGAGCCAACGTAACAAGGACTGAGCTTCCCCTAATTCCCAAACACCATGACTTTTTCCATAGTAGACACATTCAAGAATACCCAATCATTCACTTCAAACTCTAATTCTCTTCACCTCACAACCACATAAGACTTTTGGCAACTCTAAGCAGTCTTAAGTCTTTCTCTAATCACTTTTACCTTCTCTATGGCTTGGTGAACTAAGTCAGGACGAAACAACCTAGTCTCACCAACCACAAACCATCCAATAGGAGATATATACCTTTTACCATATAGAGCCTCAAAAAGAGTTATTTGAATGCTCAAGTGATAACTATTATTGTATGCAAACTCAAGAAGAGGTAATTGATCCACCTAACTCCCCTTAAAGTCAGTCACATAGGCCCTTAGTATATCCTTCAAAGTCTAAATATTACACTTTGCTTGTCCATCTATTTGAGGGTGGAAAGCGGTGTTAAGGTTGACCTGAGTACCCAAACCTTTGTGAAATAAATGCCAAAAATAAGAAGAAAACTGCGTACCTCATTCTAAAATAATGGATTTTAGCGCACTATGCAACTTTACAATATCCTGAATGAACAACTTAGCATAATCCTCTTCAAAGTAATTAGTCCTTACAGGCAAGAAGTGATGGACTTTCTCATTCCATCCACAATAACCCAAATAGAATCATACTGATTATGAGAAAACAAAAGACCCATGATGAAATCCATATTGATCATCTCCCACTTCCACATAGGCAACTCTATCTCTTGAGATATACCACTAGGCCTCAAGTTCTTCACCTTAACTTGTTGACAAACCATACACTTAACCATAAAATTTGCCATATTTCTCTTTATATTGTTCCATCAATAGATTACTTTCAAGTCGTGGTACATCTTAGTTGAACCCGGATGAATTGATTATTTAGACTCATGAGCCTCATTCATAATCCTCTTCCGCAGCCTATCAATATCAAAAATACATAATCTACCTAGATACCTCAGAATACCATCTCCTCCATCTCAAAAGCCATAACCTTTTTTGAACCACATCATCTTTAATCTGCATAAGTATGGGATCCAAAGCCTGCTTCTCCTTTACCTCAGCACCACAAGATGATTTGACCACTTCCTGAACAATAACTCCACTATCCTTCGAGTCTAAAAGATGAACTCCTAAGTTATCTAATCTTTGAATGTCCTTTACTAATCCCTTTTTCTCCTCGTCCACATGGGATAAGCTCTCTATTGATAACCTACTAAGAGCATCAACAATAATATTAGCTTTACTTGAGTGGTAGTGTAAGCTCATGTCGTAATTCTTAAACAATTCAAACTGCCACCTATGCTTGAGATTCAACTCCTTCTGAGTAAACACATACTGGAAGCTCTTATGATCTGAATAGATGTGTACATGCACCCATACAAATAATGGCACCAAATCCTTAAAGAAAAAACCATAGTCGCCAACTCTAAATTGTGAGTTGAATAATTCCTTTCATGAACTTTAAGTTGCCTAGAAGCATAGGCCACAACTTACTATGTTGCATCAAAACACAACCCAGTCCCACATGGGATACATCACAAAACACAACAAAATCATTAATACCCTCAGGCAAGGTCAAAACTAGTGCATTAGTCAACCCATCCTTCAACTTCTCAAAACTACCCTCACAAGTATCGTACCATAATAACTTGAACTTTTTTTGAGTCAACTATGTCAACAGAGCATCAATAGAAGAGAAACTCTCTGCAAATCTCCTATAATACCCAGCAAAACCTAAGAAGCTCCTAATGTCGATGGAGTCATAGGTCTAGGCTACCTTTTAACTGCTTTAGTTTTTTATGTATCCACCTTGATCCCTTAACTAGGTACAACATGTCCCAAAAATGTCACAACACTCAGTTAAAACTCACTTTTGGAAAATATAACATACAACTTCTGGTCCTTAAGGGTTTGCAACACAATTCGGAGTTGATTGACATGATCCTTCTCATTCTTGGAATACACCAAGAGGTCATCAATAAAGGCTATCACAAAAGAATTTAGAAATTTCCAGAAAACCTAATTTGTAAGATCCACGAAAGTAGATGGAGCATTTGTCAATCAAAATGACATCACCAAAAACTCATAGTGACCATATCGGGTTTGAAAATTAGTCTTGGGAATATCAACCTCCCAAATTTTCAATTGATGATAGCCCAAACAGAGATCAATCTTAGAGAAATATCTAGCACCCCGAAGCTGGTCAAAAAGGTCATCAATCCTAGGAAGAGGGTACTTATTCATCACTGTCACCTTATTCAGCTGATGATAGTCTATAGACATTCGATGAGACCCATCTTTCTTTAGCATGAACAATAGAGGAGCACTCCACGGAGAAATACTAGGATGAATGAACCCTTATCAATAAGATATTTCAATTGATTCTTTCGCTCCTTTAGTTAAGTCGGAGCCATTCTATAAGAACGAATAAAAATAGGAAGAATATATGGCAGAAGATCAATCCTAAAATTTATTTCCCTGTTGAGAGAAATTCTAGGAAGATCATCAGGAAACACTTTAGGAAATTTATTAACCACAGGGACATATTGCAAAGAAGGACTTTCAGAGTTAGAATCCTTAAATTAAACTAGATGATATAGACACCATTTGAAAATCAACTTTTGGGTTCTAAGATAGGAAATAAACCTCTTTAGGTACTAAGGAACTCCCCTTCTATTCTAATAATGATTTATTAGGAAAGTGAAAACTGACCTTTCGGATCCTACAATCCAGAGAATCATAGCATGAATAAAGGCAATCTATCCCTAAGATAACATCAAAATCCACCATATCCAGCTCTATTAAATCCACCAATGTCTCTCTATGAAAGATAGACACCACACAACCTCTATAGATTTTTCTAGCCACAATAGAATTACCCACTAGAGTAGACATAGATAAGGTATCGAAAATACTTTTAAGGCCAAAACCAAAATGCACATCCATATAAAGAGTCACATAAGAAAGGGTAGAACCTAAATTAAGCAAATAATAAGCATCACAAGAAAAGAGCTGTGACATACCAGTAATAACATCTAAAGATGGCTCAAATTCGTGGTGAGTAGCAAGTGCATAGAGGTAATTTTGGCTAGTATCGGTACTAAAATTAGCGCCCTTTGGTGCATAAGCTGAAGGTGTGGCAACCGAATCTTTGTTAGCCCCAGTGCAAACCTTGGCTAAAGGACAATCTCATTGCATATGACCCACCTGACCACAATTATAGCACTAATTTCTCCCCTCCTTATAATAACCATGATGAAGCTTCCATAAAAATGACAAGGAAGATAAGGTGGGGCTCACTTAGCTCCACTAGCATAAGACTGGGCACTTGTGCCTTAGGATCACTGCTAGCCTGGACGATCACCTGAAGCCTTAAGGTAGGGAGCACTATCGGACGATTATGAATTGCCTTAGTTCTTATTCTTGGTCTATTGTCTACCATCTCTCCCACTATTCTATTGACCCCACCCTTTCCTGAATACCTAAACTTCTTATTCTGTCTCTCTTTAATTTCTGCTTGTTTCTTCTTTTCATTTTCAATATGTTGAATATTAACTAATAGTTTGGAGATGTTATATCATTGTTTAACATTGCAGACTTACATTCAATACCAAGTCACGGGACAACCCAAAATTAAATTTCCTTATTTTAGATCTCTAGCTAGACACTAACTTGGAAGCATAACAAGATAGTTGCTAAAATTTTAAGGCATACTCTTTCACACTCATCTTACCCTATTTTAGATTCACAAACTCCTCACCTTTAGCTTTCCTTAAATCTTGAGAAAAGAAGTGATCAAGGAAGGCACCCTAAACTCATCCCATAATACCGACTCTGTACCACTAATAAGCTATATCTTTCAGCTGATATGTAACAAATTCTACCCTTTCAGAATCAACAATATGCATCACTCAGAAAATCTTCTCTATCTCATCCACAAACCCCTGAAGATCCTCCTCAACCTTAAAGCCTATAAAGGTTGGGGGATTCAACCTTATGAACTAGCCAGCCCGAGTGACCTTATACAAAAGAGCAATAAAACCAACACGATTCGACATATAAGATAAAGATGTCACCAATTAAGTAAGCAAATGAATAGACCGGTGGAACTCTGCATTAGAGATGTCTCATCTGAGGTGGCTGATCATAAGCATCACCACCCCGATAAGCTCAAGGAGGACTAGTAGGAATAGGTGGAACTCTACATGGAGTAGTACAATTAGGAACAGGGACCCTAGATCGGGTCTACACTCCATACATAAGGCGAGTTCTCCCCATATTCTCCTCAGGTGGAACAGAGTCGCCAGCAAAGTTTCTATGAACATTAGATCATCGAGAGACATGATCTAAAATGTGAGGAAGCCAGGATTTAGAGAAGTTTCATAACACTAGACTCTATAGCCCGAAATAAAACGCAAAAAGGAAAATCTTCATAAATGCTTTGTAGCCTCCTCCTTCTAAGTGTGGCGTGCTACACACCTATAAAAAAAACTCTACTCGATACTACTTTGTGGACATCCAACAACTTTAAACCGTGCTCTAATACCAAACTTGTCATGACCCAAAATAGGGCATAGTTGTGACCGGTCTCTTAAGTCCACCATGGATCCGAGACCATTCTCTTAACCTAACTTCAAGAGCATAATAATAATAATAATAATACAAAAGCTAATTAAAGAGTAATAAAAGATAAATGGGTAACTCTATGGAAATTAAGAGTCAATCATAAGCCAAACAACCCACATCTGTGCATATTAGCCTCTAAAACTAGAAATATCAAATAAGTTAGGACATGCCCCTGACTATGACCAAAAAAATCCAAAGTACTATTAAAGTAAAGAGAAATGATGAAATGACAAAGTATTTTGAAGGATGGAGGCTCACCACTTCACAGCAACTCAACAGACGTGCTAATCTACCTAACGCTGCACAAAAGTAATACAAATATCTTTGGACCCTACATCATGAAATAATGTAACATCCTAGGATGGTTAGTGGGATAAACACTGGCATGTAACTCAGGAAAAGTGGTAAAATAATACCATGTTTATAATTAGTCAAAACGATATGCACACATCATATATACATATATAAGATGTCGGTATAGGGTAAGGGTAATAAACATGCGAGTTTTAAAATCATTAACCTGGACTGTGTAGCTCAATTCGTCCTAAAGGCATCCATGGGCTATATGGGTTCAACTCCTCCCGCTGAAAGGGCCCAGTGCATTTTAGCCGCACAAATAGAGAAAATTTAAGGGAAAACTAAAGTCACCATGGGAAATAGCCATCCTAAATATGTATATCAAGTGTGTGTCATCCATACGGTCATATATACCCTCAGTGCCAGCAAACGTGGTTTCCAATGTTTATCTCTCTGGGATTTACACCTTGTCGATGAGCTACACAACCCCTTTAAGCCCAAATTAAAACAATTTACACACAATTCCAATCATTAACCCTAAATTCATTCATTAAGTCATTAACCACTTGGTGTCGTCATACCAATATACTTTCAAGCTAAATTAAACCTGCTGAACCAATCCACACAATCCACATTAACTCTCAAGTTCTATTAAAATCCAATCAATAGCCACTAAGGCCATCCAAATCTATTTTTATAACCATTTATCCATTAATACAATGTATTGAGTTCAAAAATAAATTAAACCATATAATTTTGTATAAATTAAATCAAATTCATAAAGTGGGTTGAAGTTCATGCAATTCCAAGTCAAACTTCATCCAATTTAGGGAACCCTATGTCCCCCATTCCAACCATTTAAATAATGTACCAATTCAGTACTAAAAATATTAATTTAAAGCATGAATAATCAATTGGAAATATAGGACAAGTAATTCAATCAATAACAACCATAACCCCTCAACCCAATTTCAAAATTCACAACTTAAATTATATGGAAAACATTCAATACATGCAACAATCTAAAATTAAAATTTAGAAAAGATAAACATGCCTAAACACACAATAATTTGAAGTCAATTTGAAGTTTGGAGCCCGGATGATGAATTCTCTATGAAACCCTTAAGTTTTCTTGGTTGGAGAGTTAAAGATGAAGACAAAATTGCCAAAAGCCCCCCCAACCTTTACCCCAAATCTCAACTACACACCTATACTTTTCGGGGGTCCTATGACCTCCCTGAACTATTTTAAAATGAAATATATACCCATCTGAAAGCTCATTCTCAGATTTTGTTTTAAGTAATGACCTGAATGCGCTGCCACATGTCATGCCACATAATTCCACATCATATTATTTTTTTTATCTAAAAAATTAATTATTTACTTTATATATTTTTCTTTTCTTGCTAATCTCGGCCATGGACACCGCCGCTGCCGAGTGACGTCCACTAGAATCTCATATCAAATTTGAAATTTCCAACAATCTTGAAGTCAAAAATAATAAACAACATCAAATTTAAAATTTTCAACAACCTTGACATGAAAAACAATAAACAATATCAATTTCTAAATTTTCGATGATCTTAAATCTAGAAACATCGAACAATACCAATTTTAAAATTTTCGACGATCTTGAAGCCGGAAACAATGAATAATATCGAGTTTAAAATTTTTGATGACCTTAAAGTTTGAAATAATATAGAATTTTAAAATTTTTGACGACCTTGAAGTCAAAAACAGTGGAAAATACCCATTTTAAAATTTACCGCAACCTTAAAGTAAAAAATAATGGATAATATCTATTTTGAAATTTTCGACGACCTTGAAGTTGGAAACAATGAACAATACCCATTTTGAAACTTTTGATGATCTTAAAGTCGGAACCAATCGATTTTGTGCTTGGAGATGAGGAAGATAATAAATTAGTCTTGGATGTCATTGATGAATTCTTTAAGTTCTTTATCATAGTTTCTTTTTATATCATCATCTGGGTTGTTCTTAATTTCTTGATCTTACGATTTTGATGATTGCCATCATTAGAATACATATATATTCTATGTGAATACGAGAGGAGAATCATAGGATATAACTAAGAAATTAAGGAGCAAGGTTCTTATCCTTGTAGGAAAATAGGGGGATTTGAATTAGCATCTAGGATAGGGATATACCTAGAAGCCTTGTTTGGTTCAATTACAAGAAGATGGCTTTATTCATCTATATGATTAATTGCTTCTCTGCAGAAGTTGTAGTTGTAATACTCAATAGATAGAAGACTGTAGGTCGGGAGATCGTGATCTTACCATAAACCTTGCAAATCAACAACCTGATAACCAATTAGATTGTGATAAGAGTAGAGATTTATAGGAATGTTAAGAGTGCCCCAACCCTGGAATTCACATCCTTACTATTTACAACCATTGCTTGCTTTGCTATTGTCAATTGCTGTTACTTATTTATTTACATTTTTTGTTCAAAACTTCCAAAACAACTTGATACTTTACAACACTTAAAGCTTACTAGACTAAAGCTATAGTTGGTATAATTGCTAGTAATTAGTCCTCTTGGGTACGATATCCGACTGTTTAAGTCACTATATTACTTGTACGATCGTGTACACTTATGAGTGTGATTAACCACAATAAGTTTTTGGCGCCTTTTCCGGGGACTAGTATAATTAGTAATTTGCTAAATTTTGTTTT